>NC_033622.1:8708991-8736823 GCF_001540865.1 Ananas comosus
TTTTTTTTTCTCTCGTTCTTTTTTTTTCTCTCTCCGAAGAAGGCAGCGGAAGCGAAGGCGGAAACAGCCCGCCTCGCCTCCACCTCGCCTCCGCCTCGCACGCCCTCGTCTGTGCACTCCAGCCCTCCTCGCCTCCAACCCTGCTGAGGCCGCGTCGTCACCTTTATTCTCCACTAGGGCACGGCGACGTCGAGACGCAGGCTCTTTTCCTCCACCGCACGTAGGAACACCGAGACGTCGTCGGAGGCGGCGAGATCGCCTCCGACGACGTCGCGATAGTTGCGATTGAAAGCAAGGGAGAGGTGGTGATAAAAAAAAATTATAGAAAAAAAAGAATAATAAAATATAANCCAGCCACAGGGCAGGATGCTGGCCCATTTAAGCCAACAATTTTGCACTATTTCTTTTCTTCTTTTTTTTTTCTCTTTCTCTTCTTCTTCTTCTGCTTCTTCTTCTTCTTCTTCTTCTTCTTGCAGGAGCAACACCCACCATTCTTCTTCTTCTTGCTGCAGGAGCAGCACCCACCCTGCAGGAGCACCTCCCCCGCCCCCGCTGCCGCCGAGGAGGCCGCGGCAGCGACGCGGCGCATGAGCGCATCCCCACCCCCAAGCGACCCGTCGAGAAACCAACCGCATCGATGGAGTTATCGGTGTTCATGTCGGGGCAGAGGCGCTTGTAGAGGTGAGGGCTCCGGTACACGGAGCCTGGGGCGGGGCGGGGCGGGGCGGGAGATGATGCGCGACACACTATCGAGGAAGATGGAGCCCATGTAGATGAGCATCGCTAACGCCACCCTCTGCGCGAGGCTCCGCGGCGGCTCCACGAGCCTCGCCCCGTCGCCACCACCAAGCTTCGCCTGCCTCCGATGGATCCGCGGTGACGAAGGCGGCGACGGCGTGGCTCCGCTGCTGCTACCGAAGCTTCCGAGGCGGTTGTAGGCGTGGTGCTGCATATCGTCATCGAGTGTTTTGGGATGTTGAGAGCGACAAGGATGGGAGATGAGCTCTAGGGTTTAATTTAATTTTCCAGTTAATTAATTAATTAACTCGTGACGGGAGATCAGTGGATTTTTTATTTAATTTTCCAGTTAATTAATGGACCACCTTTTTCGTTTCCTTCGCCACTTCCGACGACGACGCCTCTCTGCCGACGCTGATGCCGCGAATGTCGCTGCGACGTCGCAGCCTCGAAGCGGGAAGTCCTTAGCGATGT
Organism: Ananas comosus; assembly: GCF_001540865.1. Taxonomy (NCBI): domain Eukaryota; kingdom Viridiplantae; phylum Streptophyta; class Magnoliopsida; order Poales; family Bromeliaceae; genus Ananas; species Ananas comosus. The sequence goes on from NC_033622.1 coordinate 8,710,204, forward strand.
CATCACCGGCGCAGTGCTCGTTGGCAGAGAGGCATGACAAAAAAAAATTATAGAAAAAAAAAATAATTAAAAAATAAAGACAAAAAAATAGAAGAAAGAAGAAGAAGATGAAATTGCATTATTTATAAAACAATTGCACTATTTTAAAAATTTTTGCACTGTTTTAAATGAAAGTTATACTCTTTGAAAAAAAATTACACTCTTTGAAATCACATTACACTGTTTAGAACAAAATTGCACTATTTTGACAGAATTTACACTATTTCATTTTCTATTTTTCACACTATTTTTCTTCCATTCTTTTTCCTCTCTCCTCATCCTCATCCTCATCCTCATCCTCATCCTCATCCTCCACCTCCAGAGAGAGGATTGGAGGGGCGGTGGTAGCGCAGGAGCGAGCGCACCTCTTCGGGGAACCTCGCGGCATGCATCCGTCACGACCACGACGCCGGTCTCCTCTCCGCCGCAACCGCCTCCCCCGCGCCCTCCTTCGGCGCCGCCGCCTCCGCCGTGCCTCCTTCTCCTTCGCAGCTGCCACCCCCGAGCCTTCGTTCTCCTTCGCAGCCGCCGCCTCCCCTATGCCGTCGCGGGGGGGCTGTGGCGGCGCACGGGAACCCGGCGTGGGCGGAGGTAGGGGCGCTGGTGCAGCGTGGGGCGCTGAATGTGCGGCGTGCTGAACGCACGGCGCGCCTCGGAGCTGCTGCTGACCCTGGGGAACAAGGGGAGAGGGAGGGAGGCATCCGCATCGCGCGCGCTGGGAGCTTCGTCGTCGCCTTTGTCCACCAGCCGAGCCGTCGCGTGCTGGGGCTCGTTGACCGCATNGCACTGTTTTAAATGAAAGTTATACTCTTTGAAAAAAAATTACACTCTTTGAAATCACATTACACTGTTTAGAACAAAATTGCACTATTTTGACAGAATTTACACTATTTCATTTTCTATTTTTCACACTATTTTTCTTCCATTCTTTTTCCTCTCTCCTCATCCTCATCCTCATCCTCATCCTCATCCTCATCCTCCACCTCCAGAGAGAGGATTGGAGGGGCGGTGGTAGCGCAGGAGCGAGCGCACCTCTTCGGGGAACCTCGCGGCATGCATCCGTCACGACCACGACGCCGGTCTCCTCTCCGCCGCAACCGCCTCCCCCGCGCCCTCCTTCGGCGCCGCCGCCTCCGCCGTGCCTCCTTCTCCTTCGCAGCTGCCACCCCCGAGCCTTCGTTCTCCTGGGTAGCGGCGGCGTGGCGGCGCACGAGAACTCGGCGTGGGCGGAGGTAGGGGCGCTGGCGCGGCGCGGGGCGCTGAACATGTGGCGTGCTGAACACACGGTAGGCCCCGGAGCTGCTGCTGACCCTGGGGAGCAAGGGGAGAGGGAGGGAGGCATCTGCATGGCGCATGCCGGGATCGTCGTCGTCGCCTCCATCCACTAGCCGAGCTGTCGCGTGCTGGGGCTCGTTGACCGCGCCGCCTACTGCGGCGACCCGCGCCGCCTCGCCGACTTCCTCGCCGCATTCGGGTGTCCCATCCCCGCCGACGAGAGCCCCGCCGAGTTCGCCCTCAACGCCGTCCGCTCCTCGAGCGCGGCGCGTCGTCGTCGCTCGCCGAGTTCAACACCGCCGCCGCTGAGGGACGCGATCGCGGCGAGCATCTCGCAAAGGAAACTGGTGTCGTCACGGGGGCGATGAACGCGCGGCGCGCCGCGGATCTGCTGCTGACCCGGGGAAGCAAGGGGAGAGGGAGGAAGGCATCCATCTCTGATAGGAAGCAGAGGAAGAAGAAGAAGAGAAAGAAAAAAAAAAAAGAAGAAGAAACGAAATAGTGCAAAATATTTCTAAATGGTGCAATCTTAGTCTAAAAAGTGTAAAATCTATTTCAAAAGAGTGTAATTTATATATCAAATAGTGTAATTTTCATAAAAATAGTGCAATTTTTTTTAAAACTGTGCAATCTTATTTTAAGAGTGCAATTTTCATCATCTTCTTTCTTCTTCTATATTTTTTGATCTTTTCTGTAGGAAAAAAATAATTTTTATTTTTGTTTTTTATTATTCTTATTTTTTTCTATAATTTTTTTTTTTCACCACCTCTTCCTTGCTTTCTATCGCAACCACCGCGATGTAGTCGGAGGCGATCTTGTCGCCTGCCACCTCCGACGACGTCTCGGCGTTCCGACACGCGGTGGAGGAGAAGAGCTTGCGTCTCGACGTCGCCGTGCCCTAGTGAAGAAAAACGGTGGCGACGCGGCCTCAGAAGGGTCGGAGGGGAGGAGGGCGGGATTGCATTGGCGAGGGCGAGGGCGTGCGGGGCAGAGGTGAGGCGAGCTGTTTCCGCCTCCGCCGCTGCCATCGCTGCATTCTTTAGAGAGAGAAAAAAAAGAACAAGAAAAAAAAAGAGGAGAGAGAAAAAGTAATAAGGGTATTTTGGTCAGTTTGCTGAAAATCTGGCCTGAATCTGCAAAAACGAAAAATGTGGCCCAGTTTTACAAAAGCCCAAAATAAGTGGATTTTTTATGCAAATTGGCCTTATATTTTCAACATTTAGAATAATGCGATGTTTGTTGGAAAAATATCTTTCTAAAACTTTAGTAAAATATCCTTTTAAACAATTTTTTATTACAAATAATATAACTTCAGTTTTGAAAACCGTATGCAAAAATTAAACAGTTAATACTATAGAGATTAAGAAATTAGGTAAGGCCTGTGAGTCAAGGCGTGCGAAAGCACTGTCCTAGAAGTGTGTTTGTCCCTCCATGTGCGAGGCTCCGGCAATCACTCCTAGCGATACAACGACCACCGTTCACCCTTTCGGCACGTCTTCAGAGTGGTGCAACACGAACCCAGTAGGTTTTAGGAGATCCAGCAAAATATAGAAAGCACGGTGTTGAAAGAAGCAAAACTCGATGTAAAGGATGAAGCTCAGTGCACAAGTAGCTGAGGAAGAAGATTGGTGAATCTCCGGTTCAGTTCCTCTCTAGCTCAAGTGCACCTTAACCTCTTTATATAGGTAAGGTACAGGTAAAGTCTAACGGTAAGGATCCAACGGCTCGGTAAGGATCCAACGGCTCAATCTTGAGTAAGCTGTTGGCCCTTACCGAGATTGGACCAGATCTGGACAAAATCCAGATAAGACCCTTACCGAGGTAAGGTAATCATAAGGTTTAAATAACAATAAAACCAATAAAAAATAAAATAAAAGAAAAGGTGTAAGTGAATCGGTTCACGCGCGTCGCGACCTGGCTCGTGCTCATGCTGGTGTCGTGTATGCGTGTGTTTAGTTGAGAGCTCCNCATGCCGCCGCCCGCCCAACCCGACCCAGCCCAACTCGTGTCGTCCATGTGTTTAATCGAGAACTCCACTCTCATATTCTCCCAAATAACTAATTTGAGGATGAATGAGTATATAAAGAGAAGCAATATCCCTTCGGTTTTCAATATGGAACTAAGCTTCACATGTGTGGAAACCAAAGCACGGGCTCCCAGACGAGACCCAAGTTCGAATCCTAGTTGATTCATATTTTCAGTTAAGTTTATTTCTAAATGAAATAAATGAAGCGAGTAGCGTGCTACCTACCTCTCAAAAAAAAAAAAAAAATACTAACAATGTTTACAAATCCCACAACACTCATGCAAAGGCCAAATTTTCTCCGCTATTACTATTCTTACCACTCTGTTTTTTTTTTTTTTTCTTTTAAATATAACCAAAATGGAACTAGTAAATCCTAAGTACCTTTAGATGAGGAGCTGCATATATTGCAATTCTTTTTCATTGTAGACTTAAAATTTCTCACGTAGGAAACTATTGCAGATCATAAGATAATTAAATTAAGTTTTGCTTGCATACGGGCTACCATTTTAACCTCATGCGCGCAACTCATACTTTTAGCATATTCTAGGGCTTTATTTTGTTGGATGTAGTGGTAAATATAATGTGACTATTTATGATGTATTCAAACATGCAACAATCATATTAATTTACTGAGATCCATTTGGCAATGTTGTCTCAAATAAAATATAATGATACCTTTTCTTTTTTACTTGCAGCTGTAAACTGCATTTGATGCTGCGTTGTTAAACATAATATAATATGAGATGCATGCAATTGGATATACGTCAATTCAATATATATTTAAGTAGTTCCGCATTACAGAGTCGAGACATATATAGTTGAGAGTATCAAAACTATAAATATTTGGAAAAATTCGTGGTACACCCTCTTAGACTATATATATACACTAATCGATCCAAAAATTGATACAACCCCTTTGGGTGTATTATAATTTTTTAAATACTAAAAAATCCAAAAGATTATGTGAAGTGTAAGATTTAGGCGCTATAATGATGTGCACATATATAGCATTTTTTTTCTTTAAATAAAAGGAAGAAATTAAATCTAACCTGATGTCATACACTGGAGAATTCTCGTGATAAATTTTCAGTCAAGTCAATGTATTTATTCATTAGGACTCGAGGAGTCAAAGATGTTGCGACGCCGGCCATCTAGAGACTGAATATTTCGACAAAAGTCAAAAAAAATTTTCTGGCTATTATTAAAAAGGAGACTGCCTACTGGGGATATATAAACTACTAAAAGGGGATGGACAGGTAACAATGGGTGTGTCATGTGTGGCGCTGAACTAGAGATAGTAGACTACTTGTTGGTGGGTTGTGTAGTCAGTAAGTTCTTTTTTATTTTCATTCTAGAGGCGCCCTACGTCTACCCATCATGTGAGGATGCCAAGTTCGTTTGGGAAGAGCTGGTGAGGAGGGGGTCACAGACTGACACTTTGAAGTCTCAAATCCTTGTGGCGGCCATCTGGTGGATGATTTGGTGCGAAGAAATAATGTTATTTTTCGAAACATACCCATGAATGCTATCTCTACTGGCTCATCGTGCTAGAGTTCTAGCGAAGGAGTGGACCGATTTTTGCAAAGTAAGGTGATGTTTGTTGTTGTTACACCTTTTGGTTCGGACGCATAAATGTTGTCGCTTCTTTTTTATTCTTTTTTTTTAGTTTCTTTCTCCTTCGTTTAAAGTCGTTTTCCTGAGGTCCTAGCTGCCTCACCCTATATAGCTAAGTTCATTTACCTAATAAATGAAGTAGGTAGCGTGCTACCTTTCTCTCTCTCAGAAAGAAAAAAAAGAATAGTTATTACTCCATATATATACAATTGTTTGCCGAACGTGTCGTAAAAGGTTACAAGAATAGTTGCATCAAAAGCCATTTGGCTGTTATATATGAACGGCATGCAGTTGTACACGTTAGTTGAGAAGAAGCGTCTTGACTCACCTTTTCCATTGGGCGCTCCTCTTGATCCGTCAAGGTAATTAATTTGGCATGAATTAAGTAGCTTCTCGTGTTTTCATAACCACTCCCTCAAAAGGGAAAACTAATTCTGTGGTCTTGAATTATATATATATATATAGAGAGAGTTGAGCTGGAACACTATCAGTAGCAAACGGGCTCCGTTACCATCCATTTGTTTTCGATGATGGAGCCTCCAAATAGACGATCGGCATCGTTGAAAATGATCTATATCACTTGAAGTATCTAAAAATTAAATTTCATATTTTTTCGATATTGTTTTCTTGTCCATCAAGTAGGCGTAAAAATAAATGGCTGAAAATGAATATTCTCTAAAAAGTGATGATAAAAATTTTGTAATCATGATCGAGAGTATAGATCTTGTTCTAAATAGTTTAAAGAATTTTCTAACCAAAATTCAATTGATTTGGATAGCTTTACACCGTTAAACGAGAAAACCTCTTATATCAACCATTAAAATTATAAATTTTGAAACCCTTTGATCATTAGGTAAATGATGTCGAAAAGATTTGAAATTTGATTTCTAGATATTTCAAGTGATATAGATCATATTCAACGGTGCAGATCGTCGATTTGAAAGCTCCGTCATCGAAAACAAATAGATGGCAATGGAGCCCGTTTGCTACTGATGGCATTCCAGCTCAACTCTTTCTCTCTCTCTCTCTCTCTCTCTCTCTCTCTCTATATATATATATATATATATATATTTTAAATATTAATTATTTTGTTCTGCTTTGTTTTGCATAATTGTAGCCAGAATGATAAAGTGATAACTACTTGAATTATCGCATAAGCATATAAAAATGACGTAACTAATAATTTATCTTTACAAGATAATCTGATTGCTACCTCGCTCAGTGATCTAATCATATTTTGAAGAAGACGCAACAGCTGAATAGTAGTAATATAATATTGACAAAAATTAGTAGTTGAAATGACTTGCAGTAATTACCATAGCATTTGTTAATTAATAGATGAGTTAATCGTCATATTATTACTTCATAAAAAAACTAATCTAAATTTGAACTTAGGCCTAATTTAAATAAAAGTTAAACTTCAATGTCTTAATTAATACTAAAAAGTTTTACAAATATGGTTTAAAGATAATTGTTATAATTATAAAAGTTATTTAGATTTAGATTTGGAAAAATCTAAGGGTGTCGGTACCTTGATTTGTTCAGAAGTTATCTCGATCTGTCTGAAATAATATGGGTAATAGCTATATATAAGAATCTATAAATAAGAAAGAGGAGCCTCTAACTGCCAACAACCTCCTTAAGAGAGGTTGGTCTGGAAATACAGTATGTGTGCTGTGCGGCACTGAAGAGAAAACGGTCAACCATTTATTCGTTCGTTGCATTTTCCTACGTTTTCTAATGGCAATGACCGTCGAAAACGCCCAGCGGGGAGATAGGGGAGACGATGTGACCACGATCTGGGATCGGTTGATGGCGACAGAACGACCATGTACCACAATATCCGGACTGATAGCCTGCTGGTGGGTTATTTGGGAGGCTAGGAATGGTACGATATTTCGGAACACTCGGCCAGACCCTCTTCAAGCTGTCCGTAAAATTAAACAGCTAACGAAGCTTTGGGACCACGTTCTGACTGGTCGCCTGTAGTATTTATTTTGCAGTAGCTTTTTTTTTTTTTTCGCCATTCCTGAGGCCGTCGTTGCCTCACCCATGTAGCCTAGTTCATCCCATCAATGAATGAAGCGAGTAGCGTGCTACCCATTTTTCAAAAAAAAAAAAGAAAGAGGAGTTTTCTCCGATAATTATAATATACAGAATCTCTCAAATATTCCCAATATAGTTGAACCACCATTGTTACTTGGTTTTGGAGCATGGATTCTGCCAGAGGACTCTCGTAGCCCTCTGCATAGACGTGACGTGCATGCAGGCGATCCAGTCAGACAGTCCAAGGCATTGAGAAGAACCAAAATGATTCGAGAAGGCCCATAGATCGAGCAAGCTAGCAATATGGTATACTGAACTTTAGTGTAATAGATTGAATTTTGACCAAATAAATAAAAATATATATCAAAATAGCATAATATATATGCTATTTGAAAGATTTAAAGAAGTTAAAAATATGTTGGAAGTGATTTAAGGGCGAAACGGATCAAAAACAAGAATTTCGGAACCAAAACTGCAAAGTGCTCCAAGATTTTCATTTTTCGAAAATTGTTTGTCAATTTTCGGAAAATGGTCGGCTGGAATGTGTTCCAGCTTTCTATTTTTGAGGAAACTATTTGAATTTTCAAAAACAAGTTACGTCCCAAAAACTAGTTTTAGTTTTTAGAAATTGGGCAGTGAAATAATATTGGAAAAATCTCTTATTTTTGAGAAAACTGTCAGGGAATTCTCAAAATAGGCCATTTTCAAAAAACCAGATGTTGATTTATGCAAATGAATATATATAGTTCGGCCTGAAGTTGAAGATGATACATATATTCTTATTATAGTACACCTCCAATAAGGACTCTTATCGGCCCATAACACTCTCACTCTTCCCCCCAAGAAAACCTTAAATCCTCTCCCTTTCTTGTTCTAAAAGACCCTAACATTAGCATTCCTCCTGTTCCTTCTCATAAGAAGATCTCTTCGGCTTATAGAATTGGGAGCAAATGGTGCTCAAAGAGAAGACACTCCAAGACCCTAACCCTAACTCCTAGGCAATTTCTATCATCTAGGGCAAGGAGGTGAGTTTTGTATACGGAAGGAATTTTTTAGGGTTTTGTTAAATAGATGGTTTTAATAGTTCTAACTTAGGTTGGTTCCACGCTTCGAGCCATAGCAGAAACTCATACTAAGGATGCGACCAAATTCACCACAGACACTAGGGTCACAACCGCTTCTTGTATTGCATCGATATAGAGCAGCTGTCAAAAGAGTACATGATATCACAAGATAATCTATAAATTTCTCCAGTTTTAGCATGAAATGATAAGTTAAAAATATTAGTAGTATAAATCAAACCTTTTGTTATTCCTTTACAAAAACTTGTCGATCCCAACTGGCATAAGGTAAAAGCGTGTTCAATCAAATGTCATCCAAAGGGGTCTCGGTATATTGTCGTGGAGCCATAGGATATGAGGCAATGGAACGAGCCATTGTTACTGCTCTTGTGCACTCTAACACCCATGGCTCAGTTGGCCACATTGGTAACACCGAGCACTAGGGTGGCCCATGGGACCCGCCATGGTGTGCACATGCGCCCGCCGCTGACCCTGTGAATATGAGCCATGCGCTCCATGCTGTGGTCGAGGATGCTTCTGCCGTCTATCAAATTGGGCGGCCAACTTCACGTACGCCCCTACAAATGGCCGCTTCTTGTCCCTGCCCCTATCCGAGGCCTCCTGCCTCATTTGTACCACCACCTCCCTTTAGGGGTGGAACTGGGCCGGGTTTGGGTCGGGTAATACTATGCCCAAGCCCAGTCCAAATAAAAATCATTTGTACCACCACCTCCCTTTAGGGGTGGAACTGGGCCGGGTTTGGGTCGGGTAATACTATGCCCAAGCCCAGTCCAAATAAAAATGTTGGGCTTCGGGTCGGGCATTTACCCAATTTTTTTTGAAAATAAAGGCCCAGCCCAAGCCCAAGCCCAAGCCCAATGCCCAATACCCATCGGGCTTTGTGGAGGCCCATTTTATGCATTTATCATAGAATACATAAATACTTTTATTTGTATAAAATTAAAATAAAATACCTAGTTTTAGTTTGATCACATCAAAGAAATTAATATCTAACAACAAATATATTCTAATATAGAACTAATATTTTGTTAATATATAATATATCCTCATATATATAAGTACATATCATTAATACCAATATATACTATATATGATATACTATATTATTTATTTCTTTTAATAGATAAATAATATATATATATATAATTAAATATTTTATTTTGATAATTAATATATCGGGCTTTTGGGTCGGGCTCGGGCCGGGCTTGGACATGCCCAAAGAGGCCCAAAATTTTTTGGGGCCAAAATTTTTAAGCCCGGCCCGAACCCAAAGTTATATTTTTAATACCTAAAGCCCGGCCCAAACATGACCCATCGGGCCGGGCCTTGTTTAGGCCCGGGCCCAGTTCCACCCCTACCTCCCTTCGCTCAACCAAAAAGGCATGATCTTGCACCTCCTGGAAAGTCTTATGGTTGCAAGAATAGACCAATTGGTAAATCTCTGTCTTAAGCCCGCTTATAAACTTCTAGGCCTTTTGAGCATCACCCTGAATTATGTGAGTGTCGCAGTTCAAAAAGCACTTGAACCTTTCTCATACTCCCATATAGTCTCCTTCTGTCACAACTTCTCAAATTCATCCTCTAAGTGGCGCTTCACACTATCCGAGAAGAAGACTGTAACGTATCGAAACCCAAAAACGATAATCGAACTTTAATCAAATTGGTTAAAGTATCGAGAGAAATGGATTGGTGAGTTCCATTTTGGCATTCCAACAAGGTTGGAAGGGCAAAAATGAGTTTAAGAAGTGTTGGAATGGTATTGGCATCGAACGGCGCGAAGTAGAGTCGAAATGATGCAAAAATAGCATTCTGGAGCATTGTGTACCGGTATGCCATGATGGCTGTACTGGTACAGCAAGCGACCCGAGCACAGGTTGCTCTCGGGTTTGAGTTTGCGCGAAGGTGTACCGGTACGGGACCCGTGTACCGGTACACAAGCTGCAAAACCGAGAGACCTTGCTCTCGAGTTTGGACTTCTGCGCAGGCCTGTACCGGTACACAAACCCGTGTACCGGTACACAGGGGCTCTGGCAGCAGGGGTGAAGTCTGCTACAGAATTAAGTTGAGGGGCCTATTTGCAAATGTCACAACATGATATTTGGCCCATCCCTCTCCCATTTTCACAGCAAAACCCCTCTCCTCTCCTCTCCCTCTCATTTCCTCTCTTTCTCTCTCTAAAAGCTTGGGCTAGGGTTTGGGAAAGAAGAAGAAGAAGCAAGGAGGAGAAGAAGAAGAGCTTGGAGAGGATGTTGTGGCTCTCCAACAAAGTGGACTTGGGTGAGCTCGTGGCAAGGGTGAGTCCTTTTGCTCATAGAACTCTAGGGTTTGGTTTTAGACCATGGACTTTGGGATTTTGATCCTCTAATTATCCTAGAAACCCTCTAAAGGCATGGAACATATGGAAACTTGAGTTCTTCATGGTGCTCCCATGGTGGATCACTAGGGCACCAAGTGGATGCCCTAGGGATGAGTAGAAATGTCACGCCCCGGGGTCCCTTTTAGTTTAAAACATAGCGGAAAAGCGTCTGAAATTTTTTTTTTTTTTTTTTTTTTTTCGAAAAGCATGACCCCAAAGTATGCCAGATCCGCCACAAACATAGGGAATCCACTATTCACACGTACAGAGTCTCCCCTGTATTTGCACGGCGTCGCACAAGTACAAGAAGTCACCCAGGCACAACCACAATAAATGAACATACAAATGACCAACAGATATATATTCATACACCATTCACCGCAGATTCATATTTATACATTCAATATTTAAACATAAATCCACATCTATAAGTTAAAATGTTTCCAACCACCGAAACAGATTTTGAAATACTAAGATGCAAAATTCACAGAAAATCTTTTGAAAACTGTTTCCTACACGGAAACCTTTATTCTTTAAAAACGCTACCACGAGGGGTAGAAAACTTTTTATTTTACAAAATCCAGAAATCCATTTATTACATTCACGAAAATCCAAATTTTCAAATGTAATGAAAATACTGAACCATATAACTATCTAAGCTATAACAACTGAAATAATAAGGGTAATAACTATACCGANTTATATTGTTCAGGCATATTAGCTGCATTTGTTAGTTGGCTACTTACTTTCCTTTATTCTATTATGCCTGATTAGACCTAGTGGGATAGTCGGCGTGGTTGGTTGCCGAACCCACTGGAACTTTGTTGTAGTTCTCACCCCACTATTTCCACAGAGCCGGGACCGAGCGAGCCGGCAGCTGATCGCGGTAAGGGCATCGCGCCCTAGGTAGAGACCGCCCGAGATGAATTTCATTTTGTAGTTGCACACCCTTTACTATCATCTTTTGTATTTGATGATTTTAGTATTACGAACTTGCTTTAATGAATGATGTAAAGGATATTTACCTTAAATGTCAAAAGCTATATTTTGGGACAAATGAGATGTAAAAAGAAATGATGTAAAAATGTGACAGAACTTGATTATAGTTGTATACATGTATGTGATTTAAATTTAGTCATATTACTTGTATATTGAATTGCTAATTCTTTCACCTTGGCTATTGCTTGCCTTCGTGCAAGCCATTGTGTATGCTTCCGCTTATGCAAATTTTCACTCTATTGATACTTGTGTTGAGCCTTGGGCGGACAGGGAAAGCTCTGTCCGTTCGGCGTCTGTTTGACGCTCTCGAACCGGCCAAAAGGGATCGGGCTCGGGGCGTGACAAAGACGCCATACAACATCCCCCAAAATTGCTTCTAAGTAAGTGACAGCAAACTCGTGGATAACTCTAACTTCACCGTTGTAACATATTGAAACCTCGAAGGAAATTATCGAACTTTAGCCAAATTGACTAAAGTGCGCGAAAGAATTGGTTGGACAAGTTTCAATTAGCATTCCAACAATGAGTTAAGAGGTGTTGGAAAGGTTTTAGCATCGAACGGCGCAAAACAGAATCGAAAACGGCCAAAACTGCATTCTGGAGCAAAGTGTACAGGTACAACCATCGAGTTGTCACCGGTACAGCATTGCAGGCCGAGAGGGAGAAGCACTCGGGTTTGAGAAATTTTGCCTGTGTTACCGGTGACACTCCTGGTGTGTACCGGTACACTTTGGAAAAACCTGCGAGAATTGCTCTGGGGTTTGCCTCTGCGTAATCGTGTTACCGGTGACAGCATCCCGTGTACCGGTACACTTTGGTCTGGCAGCAACATTGAGACCTATTGCAAATAAGAATATTTGGGGAGCCTAGTTGCAATTATAGCACACCATATTAATCCCATCTCTTTTCCTTTCACAGCAGCAGCCTCTCTCCTTCTCTTTCTCTCATTTCTCTCTTTCTCTCTGTAGAGAACTTAGCCTAAGGCTTGGAAAGGGTGGAGAGGAAGACTTTGAAGAGGATTTTGGAGACTTTGGTGGTTCTAGAAGCTCTCCTACAAGATGGATCTTGGGAGGAGCTTGGGCTAAGATAAGTTTTAGAGTAAAGCCCATCTAGGTTTTGGATTTAATCCTAAGTTTTAGAGTTTTGAGTTTGTTTCTAGAGTTAGAAACTTTTTTGAGGCTTGAGCTCCATGAAAACCATGGAAGCTCAAGGTCCTCTCATGGTGGTTAACTAGGGTTCATAGTTGATGCCCTAGGAATGGTCTAAATGGCTTAGTGATGGTATTAGAAAGCTTCCTAGGTGATTCTAAGGTAGCATTTGCTTAGAGATGAGATCAATCTAGGAGAAATTCCATCATGGCATTGTTAGGGCTTGGAAATTAGGGCTTTTGCCTCCGGTCATTTTCGAGACAAATTAACCTCTTGGAAACCTAATTAGGAGTATTCCCGACGCGTGGGATAACTCCGTTTAACGTTACGAAAAGTCTAGATATCAGATTTGTATATAGGGCCTAATTCGGCACTATTTTAGGTATAGGTCGCGGGAGAAGCGTCCTAAAATCACGAGAGTCGAACTACAACCCTTAATATTTAAGATGGGGGGTGCACGCCGGAATCATCGGATTTCCCTTTATGTCAATTTCACCTTTTATTGAGCATATTGATGTATATTCATTCATGCATAGTAGGGTTAAATTACATGTGAACTTTGGTTTGATTTCATTTACATGCTTCTAACGTAGTTGAATATAGAGAATGATAGAACCATAATGGACATGTATGGTAGAACCCTAAAGTTGTATGAATGTGAGACTTGGACTTGGACAATAGTAAAGAAAAGCGACATTGACAATAGAGACATAATTGGCATTGAGAAATTGGTTGTTAAACATAGTTTAACCATAGTGATATTGTAACAGGTATGACTTGGAAACTAGCATGATCAAATAGGTAGAAACCTATTATGACAATGACATTGTGACTAGTGGCTATGTATTCTCAAGTTGAGGATTGGATCGATACTCACATTAACTAGGCTTGAAGGAGGTAGCTCCCCCTCAAGCGGTGTACTCCGGAGTGTAGACACCACGGGGAAAGTACCCCGTTGACGAACCCTCGGGTGGTTGAGCCTAAAGCCTCCCCCAGTAGACGGAAATTATGATGGTGAGCTTTGGGGTTAACAATTGTTGACCGGTTCAATTGGGTATCAGCCAAGGTAAACATGGAAAAGCATGCATGCATAACATCCTACATAAGATAATCTGTTATTGACCAGTTTTCTTGCAGGCATAGTATTAGCATTATTGTTGGTTACTTTTCTACTTCTTTGAAATACTTACGCCTGAATAGATCTAGTGGGTAAGTCGGCGAGGTCGGTTGCCGAACCCACTGGGAACTTCATTGTAGTTCTCACACCACTAACCCTACAGGTTCGAGCGCGAGCGGGGCGGCGGAAGACTGAGGCAAGGATATTGCGCCATAGCTAGTGGCCACCGGGACTTATGCATTTTTAGTCATTCCTTTTGTACATGTATCAACTTTTCTTTGTTGATTTAGAGAAATATAAAGTTTTAAACAATCAGGTGTTTTGGTGGAATGATTAGAATGTAAAGAATTATGGTTGAATGGAAAAAGATGTAATAGTTTTAGTTCACTTGTATTTAGTTTAAATCTAATCAAATATCATGTATGATTGTATGTTTAGCTTAGAGCTTTCGCTTCCGTTGTCGCTTGCCCTTATGCAAGCCTTGTATAATTGCAAAATCTCTTTATTGTTTGTTTAATTATACTTGTTGTTTGAGCCTTGGGCGGACAGAGGAGATGCTGTTCGTTCGGCGTCTGTTTACGTGATCCGAACCCGACCAAATTGGCGGGGATTGGGACGTGACAACCGTCCTCCACCACTTGTGGGCCTTCCCACCCAAGCAGTGAGTAGCAAGTGGAATTCATCCAAGCAGTGAGTAGCAAGTGGAATTTTATCCTACTCAACAAATAGATCCTCGAAGAGTTCTCAATGGCATCAACCCACAACTCCACAATCTAGGGGTTCAACTATTTTCCGTTAAAGGTCCGTGGGTGATAATTCACGAACTTCGTGAGGCTAGCTCGAGCCTGCTCCCATTCTATTTTGAGCATTGCTTCATCGGCATTAGAGGTATGGGAGTTACTTGGTGTAGTTGCTTTTGTCGAAGGTTTGACTACCACCCTATTCGTGGCAGTGTTGCATGGCAATAGTAACGGTGGCAGCAGTGGATATACGCTGATGGGCCACACGAGAAGTAGGCGGGGAGCACTCGTGCCTGCCCTATGGCAAAAGCTTCAGCCTATTGCTGAGCAAGCTGGTCAACAACATTAGTCAGGGCCGTCATTTGGTCCTGAAGAGTGCGAATCCAATCCGACTCTGATAGCTCCCTGACAAACGGGCACTCTGCACCAGCGCTCACACCCGAGTCATATCAAACCTTAACCACTTTCCATGAGATCATGAGAAAAAGAAAAAGATCAAACATTGCCCTAGAAGGTGACTAGGAATAACAAAATTCACAATCCCTCGAGATTGATGGACGCTTTCCCTTGACTCTTGACATTACACCATTTGTAGCCGTTGTGACCACTGATCGGGGAGGAAAAGTGACACCATCCTCTATAAGACCCAATCAAGACCACAAGACATGACCCCAACATTCCCACAACTTGCTCTCGCATGCCTAGGTATCCTTAGGCCCACTATAACCTAAATCTAGGTTTTGATATCAACTCAATCTGCCATGCCATGAGCTATAGTTGAAGGTCATAATGGGGATGTGATCAAATCCGCCACAGGTACTAAGGTCACAATCCCTGCCTGTACGACACTGATATAGAACACCTATCAAAAGGGTACATGATATCCCAAGATAATACCATACTTTCTCTCCAATTCTTGCATAAAACAACAAGTTAGACACTAGTAGCATAAACCAAACCTTCTACTATTCTATTACAAATACTTGCCAATTACACTTGTTTGTTATGTACAATTCCAAAAATATCGCTATTACATTAGTCACCCCAAAATGTAAAGGATCTAGAGTTCAGTTTGGGTACTATCTACACGTGCCCTTGCCTGGTGCCCTTGCTCCTCTAAGCCCAGATCACCTGGAAAAGCCCAGGGTGAGAAACTTTAAACAAACTTTCCAGTAGGGACAATAGGCCGCAAGGGATGAACTACACCTACTGGTTCACTCGGAAATAAAAAGAAATAGATACTGAAAGTGGATGAGAAAGTATGAGTAAAAGTTATAAGGAATCAACTACGCTATGATAGCATGGTAACAATAACCAAGGAAAGCTCATCATAAAGTTACAATAAATAACTAGCTATACTCATGCATCAATACTTCTAAGTCCTCGAACTACCCAACTGTACCCAATCTAATCATTGGTCGGTCATAGGGACTCAACCTAAGAATACTGATGAAGCGTTGCCGGGAACTCACTACCATAGTTACTTCATTGCGCGCAAGGTTAGGCTTGCCACCACTGCTCTTTACTGCACAAAAGTGCGATTGTCACAGTCACCGCATAACAATTACCGACTTCGAAGGGGACTTAAGGGCTGTGACCACCCAAAGTATTTATCTTAGTATCACTGTACTGCAAGTTATAGTCATATGCAATGATCAAGGATCAGTAGCAAATCTAATAAATACATCCAATCTAAATGGCCCCTACAAAGCATATATGTCAATCATGTATGAGCATGTCTAATACTCCTACAAGGCGAATATGTCAATCACATATGAGTATCTGTCAATGCTCCTATATATAAGGCAATGTCAAGTCATGATACACTTACAAGGCAAAGTTTGCTACTACCCATACATATCCACATAATAAGATCCCACGTAGCATGCCCCTAATATCAATCATATGTGCCTCTACAAGGTAAGTTTAGATCATGAATTTTCAATGACGGTTGCCGCTAGAAGGCTACGTTTTAACCTTGCACGTCAAATGTCCTTACAAGGTGATCCATTATAACATTAGACGATATGAACTATGAATATCACTAAGTATAGTGTCAAAGTTAGGCATATTAGTTAACAATTGACATGCAACATCTATCCTCTCCTCATACAAGCATATGTTAAGGGCACCATGACTATATCAAGAGTTAAAATGAGAGAAGGATAGGAATGGACGAACCAAATAGTAAAGCAAGACCATTTTTGGACTGAGTATCCACCTTGAACCATAAATTCGACATCTATCACGTGTCGCCGGCTCATTGAATTTTAGTTGGTCATAAGGAGAAATATAAAAACACCACAAACTCCTTTAGGATTTCAAAACTCAACATACTATTAGACATATCCAACCATGAGGCCTTAAGGCTTCAAAACTTGAACCCTAGTTCAAACATGCAAACATACACATCTTTCCTTACATAGGGCTTAGGGTTTCCAAACATAACCAAAACTCCCACCAATTAGGGAGATTCTGCGTACAAACAAGCAAATCTTAGATTTTCTTCACATGATGCCAACATACATGTCTTCAACATGTAGAAACTCCAAATGAACTCCAAAACCCTCAAAACATAAAATCAACAGTACCAAATCTAAGGATTTAAGAGTTTAAGAGCAACTCACTTTGATTCATAAGCTTTTCCCTTCCTCCAAGAAATCTCGCTTGTGTCGAGGTTGTCATTTCCTTCTTTCGAAGCTTCTACTCCCACCTATGCATTCTGACGAGCAAGAATCTACCCTCTATTTTCTTTTAAACTAGAAGGAGAGGGAGCAATGGTGAAGAGGGCGAAAGAGGGTTGGAGAGGGAGAAGAGATCAAAAGAGAGAGAAGGGAGAGGAGATTAGGGCTTAAGTTGGTGCTATTCAACCTGAGGGGTCCCCTATATATAGAGGGGTTGTACTTATTGCATGTTAACCCCTCAACCGAAGCAAAATAGTTAAAAAAGTCCTCTCTCAAAAACAGCTTTAGATGCAGAAGGTTCACACTTATAGAAGTCTGGATCTTGAATGTCCTTCCAAGTACGCAGCCAAGGCCCGAACTCCGAAGTCTTAGTTTTCAAGGACTTTTTCCAAACTTCGTTTTCGATCTGTTTTTATCCAAACTTAGCCTAGGCTAACTCTTAGATATCCAAACTTATCCAAATTGTGTTTGGATCTGTTTCATCTGTATTTTATCATGTTTGGTAAAGTTTAATATACTAAATTGAAGTTTAGTAGTTGGAACTTCTTCTGTAGAATGGATTAGCGGCTTCGACAATAAGAATTCACTTTATGATGAGGCCTAGTGAGTTGAGATGGGTTATGCCTGCCAAAATAGTTGAATCATTTGCTCTATATCTAAAATTCCTTTTCCTCTACCTATGATTGAACAATTGGCTTAGTAGTTTAGGGTTCATGGTATTTCTTTCATACTTACTTGCCATGTATGTTTTATATTTGTTGATAGATACAACTCATTTTTGGAAATATATGATTTAGCAAGCATAAGTAAAAATTGGCACCATTGTTAGTCTTGTAACTCTAGAATTTTCACAATTAGTAGTTGAAGCTACTTCATTTAGAACTTCTATACCTAGCATATGATTTTCATGATTAGTAGTTGAAGCTACGTCATTGAGAACGTCTATAATTGACAATGACAATTTATACATTTTGGAAAAAATAGTTGTGGCATGTCAAGATTGCCATTATAAACCATTTTCCTCAAGATAAGCGTGCTAGAACAGTAGAGTCTTAAGGTCCCACTATTGTTGTAACACATGGACCTTTACAAATTGCGAGGTTCGGGTGTTTGAGTTGTGTTACGAGTTTTTCCAGCTTTTCTTGAGGGTCGTTGACAGTGTTCCGACCTATGACTCGCATCCCGAGAATCGAGGGTTTAACTTAGCCCATGATTTGGAGTTGGCGCCGTCAGATCTTTACGCTTGAAAGCTATGGTCCATTATTTATGCGAGCGGTGTGAGTTTACATGATACAAGACTTAAAGTACTTATTTACTCCAAAGATTAACTTGAATCGCGATAGATTTTGGGCTACTGTCAAGATTATGAATCTGACGATTCTTTAACCACCCAGCAAGCTAATGGTCGCGATGCACTACATAAGAAATCGACGGCGAAAACTTGGGATGCTTGATTGTTACTTCAACCGGCCGTTTGTTTGAGCAGAATGAAACGCGTTGGAGTGGAGTGGTGGCTCCTAGAACAGCCCTTGAGACTGAGATGAACCTTGTGTGCAATCACTTTAGAAAGGATAAAGAGAGCAAGCTCATGATGTGGAGTTGCATAAGGTTAGAGCAAAAGGGTTGATGGTTGCACGGTATTTCACACCGTGGATGAAATCTTGGATTGATGCGTTTTCCTCGTGGGCGATTTGGTTACCAGCGAATCGGCACTTAAGGAGAATATTCTTCAAACGCACACCGTGCACAACCTATGCCTATTCATCCGGAGCACCAAGAGTATAAGGACTTGAAGTGCTTTATTGTGGCCGAATGAAAAAGGAGTGGCGGTTTGTAGCGTTCGATGTGCTAACCTTGCCAACAGGTAAAGCTGAGTCGGCAAGTTTCGCGCCGGACAATTGCAGAGCTTAGATTCTAGATAGAAATCGAAGAAGATCACCATGGACTCATGAGGGATGACTCGCAACCCAGGCCGGGCAATGACTGCTATTGAGGTATATCGAGAATATATAGGTTTACGAAATCGGCTCATTATCTATACCTATGAACACTACTTGGAACGCGAAGAGACTCGCACAGGATATTCTTGATGAGATTTGTGCGATAGGCACGGGATACCTATTTCTATAGTTCAGATCGAGTCTCCATTTTGTATCTCACTTTTGGAGGATCTGTAGATCCTGCCACAGCCTATGGATGTCATGCACAGCTTCCACCCCTAGAGGCTGGGCAAGTCAAAAACACAAAACGAAGCGTCAGCGATACAGACTCTAGAGGACATTCTTCATATGCATGTGTAAATTGATTTTCAGGGAGGATGGTCGTGAGCATCTACTAATGGCAAAGTTACTTATAACACAGTTATCCAAGCGAAGACAAAGACGGCACTTTCGAGACATACTCTATGGCGGAAGTGTATGATCGCCACTGCTCATTAAGAGTGAAAGCTGCACAGATTGGCTTTAGGCCCAAGTGCTCCAGAAAGTAAGGACACAGTCCGCATTGCTCGGGATGCAGATTGTTGACAGCGCCAGAGTATGCTCAAAAAGTATAGCTAAAAGTGTCCGACGGAAACTTGGAGTTTCTTGATTGGAGATATCATTTTCTCCTTGAAAGCCGCGCGACTCAAAGGAAATTAGAATATTTGGGATCCGGGATAATATTGAGCCCCCCCGATCATTGGAAAAACCCCCCGTATGCACGAGTTTGATGTGTAGCCGTATAAGCGTATTCGAACTATACTCTAGGAGCAAACCTACTGCATGTTACACACTGGTCTGTCCTTCCACATATTGATCATTCGAAAAAAGTACAATCTGCGATTCTGCTCATATATTTTTTGGATGTCTCTATCCGATTGGAGTCTGAAGGGATGATGTAGAGTTTTGAGCAGTCAACGCCGATGAGATTTTGCTCGTTATGAAGATAGCTGCTGCAGAAATCCGGATAAATTCCGTATGGTTGAAGATTTGGGCAGCCACGAATCTAGCGGGAGGCCACGTGGAGCTGAGAGCCGCGCTGTGAGTGCTAATCCCGCATCTTTTTCAGATTGGATCATGAGCACCTTGCTTTTCCGAGTTTCGAGGACGAAAAACTCCTTTTGAAAGGGTGAATGCCTTCACACATGTAGTGTATGGATAATTCAAAACTATGTTTAATTTGTGAATGCTACTAGTATATTATTAATGAAATACTATTCTAATTTGAAAATGATTTAATTCGTTTGTTGATAATTTGGGTTTTGTACATATTTGTGAATGTGAAAGAAGATCATGTAGAATTTAAATAAATAGCATGCTGAATCATGAAATCATGAAATAATTTTGTTTTTAGCGACAGGAAGATTGGTCGTTATAATATCGCTTTAAAATTAATTATTAAATGGGATATTTTTGTTAGCGACGGAAAAGTTGGTCACTATTGCATGCTAGTTATTGGTAAAATTACAATGCTAAATCTCAACTGCGTCGGTAAGATTGGTCGTTACTTTATAATTTTTTGATCATTAATACTACTCATTAACGACGGGAAGGTTCCCATCAGCTTTTGTTACTAACGACGGTTACATTGATCAGGTCGTTAATGCATTTAACGAAGGAAGCAATAACGACGGTTGACGACGGTTTTCATGACCGTCGTTATTGTGTTTTAACGACAGGAAATAAATCTATAACGACCGTTTTTCCCTTCTTTATATATAATATTTCTTGTAGTGTACGTGATCTGCGGTGGTCCTCATTACCCACGGCAATGCTCTCGCAGTCGGGGCAGGTGCTACTTGTGTGGCCAGGAGGGCCATTTTCAGTCGGACTGCCCAAGGGGATCTATCCCAGCGCTATCTTCAGCATCGGCACCAGCTTCATCGGGTCCCAGCCAGGGGACGCCTTCTGCTCACTACCTGGCCGGGCGGCCACTTGTTCAGATGCAGAGGGAGGGGTCAGGACAGGCCCCGAGCGGGCGCATGTATGCGGCCCAGACTGAAAAGGCGGCAGCAGTCGAGAATGTGGTTGCAGGTATCATTTTATTATATGGCATTCGAGTTCGTGCATTATTTGATACCGGTGCATTGCATTCATTCATGGATCGGCTAACAGCCGAGTTGTATGGCATTCCACTAGTTTCCCTGTTGCATCCGGGACGTGTTGTTGTTCCCGACCATTCCTTGGTCATTAGGGAGTTTTGCCCCAGTTGCCCTATTCGGGTAGGAGATTGGATCATGCCTGTGGATTTACTTGCTTTGCGTAAGCTCAGAGAGTTTGATGTTGTCTTGGGCATGGATTGGTTGACCAAGTATTTCGCCACTATCGATTGCAAGAATCGAACGGTGACTTTTAGAAAGCCGGGGCAGGAGGAGGTTGTGTATAGAGGATGCCAGAGCTCACTGTTTGCGATGACGATTAGCTCCTCTCAAGCTAGGCAGCTGATCAGCAGGGGTTGCTTAGCCTACTTAGCTAGTGTAGTATTGAGGGGTGATGCCGACGCCCCCAGGATTGAGGATATTCGGGTTGAACGGAAGTTTTGCAATGTGTTTCCAGCAGAGCTTCGAGATATGCCACTTGATAGGGAGATTGAGTTTGTGGTAGATCTCGTCCCTATGACTACTCCAATCTCAAAGGCACCCTATAGGATGGCACCAGCAGAGTTGAAAGAGCTGAGGGCATAGTTGCAGGATTTGTTGGACAAGGGTTTTGTTCGCCCGAGTGTCTCGCCTTGGGGAGCACTGGTTCTGTTTATTAAGAAGAATGACAGATCACTTCGCTTGTGCGTGGACTATCGTGAACTTAATAAAGTCACGATTAATAACAAGTATCCGTTTCCAAGGATTGATGACCTGTTCGATCAGCTTCAAGGATCGAGTGTGTATTTCAAGATCGACTTGCAGTCGGGATACCACCAGTTGAAGATCAGGCCTGAGGATGTGTCGAAAACGGCTTTTAGAACACGGTATGGACATTACGAGTTTACTGTTATGCCGTTTGGGCTTACTAATGCCCTGGCAGCTTTTATGGATCTAATGAACCTTGTTTTCAAGCCTTATCTAGACAGGTTCGTCGTAGTATTCATCGACGACATTTTGGTCTATTCCCAAAGTGATGCAGATCACGAGGAATACTTGAGACTTGTACTTCAAGTGCTTCGGGAAGAGAAGCTCTATACCAAGTTGAAGAAGTGTGAGTTTTGACTTAGAGAGGTGGCGTTCTTGGGCCATTTGATTTCAGGATCAGGTATAGCTGTGGATCCTAGGAAGATCGAAGCCATCAAGGATTGGCCGAGGCCGACGAGCGTCACCGAGATTCGGAGTTTTCTTGACTTGGCCGGCTACTACCGGAGATTTGTTGAGGGATTTGTAAAATTGTCTACTCCCCTCACGAGACTCACGTATAAGGGCACCAAGTTTATTTGGAATG
Source organism: Ananas comosus (assembly GCF_001540865.1). NCBI lineage: Eukaryota > Viridiplantae > Streptophyta > Magnoliopsida > Poales > Bromeliaceae > Ananas > Ananas comosus. The sequence goes on from NC_033622.1 coordinate 8,732,738, forward strand.
ACGCGTGTGAAAAAAGTTTTCAAGAGTTGAAACAAAGATTGACTACAGCCCCGATCCTGACCTTGCCAGTTGCTGGAGCAGGGTATGTGATTTATAGTGATGCCTCCTTTAATGGATTAGGTCGTGTTTTGATGCAGGACGGGAAAGTGATCACGTATGCCTCTCGTCAATTGAAGGATTGTGAAAGAAACTATTCTACGCATGATTTGGAGTTGGCGGCCGTAGTCTTTACCTTGAAGCTATGGTGCCATTATCTTTATGGCGAGCGGTGTGAAGTTTACATGGATCACAAGAGCTTAAAGTACTTATTTACTCAGAAGGAGTTGAACTTGAGGCAGCGTAGATTGTTGGGGCTACTCAAGAATTATGATCTGACGATTCTTTACCACCCAAGCAAGGCTAACGTGGTCGCGGATGCACTAAGTCAGAAATCGACGGAAAACTTGGCGATGCTTGTTGTTACTCAACCGCCGTTGTTTGAGCAGATGAAGCGGTTGGAGTTGGAGGTGGTGGCTCCTGATACACCCTTGAGACTGATGACCTTGGTGGTGCAACCTGCACTTTTAGAAAGGATTAAAGAGAAGCAAGCTCATGATGTGGAGTTGCAAAGGGTTAGAGCTAAAATGGTTGATGGTTGCACCGGTGATTTCACCGTGGATGATCTTGGATTGATGCGTTTCCGTGGGCGGATTTGTGTACCAGCGGAATCGGCACTTAAGGAGAATATTCTTCAAGAAGCACACCGTGCACCCTATGCTATTCATCCGGGAGGCACCAAGATGTATAAGGACTTGAAGTTGCTTTATTGGTGGCCCGGAATGAAAAAGGATGTTGGCGAGTTTGTAGCTCGATGTCTAACTTGCCAACAGGTAAAGCTGAGTACCAAGTTTCCGCCGGAAAATTGCAGAGCTTACCGATTCTAGTATAGAAATCGAAGAAGATCACCATGGACTTCATGATGGGATTGCCTCGCTCACAGGCCGGGCATGATGCTATTTGGGTGATCGTATATAGGTTTACGAAATCGGCTCATTTCATACCTATTCACACTACTTGGACTGCTGAGAGACTCGCACAGGTATATCTTGATGAGATTGTGCGATTGCACGGGATACCTATTTCTATAGTTTCGGATCGAGATCCCCATTTTGTATCTCACTTTTGGAGGAGTCTGTAGGATGCCTTGGCCACGCGCTTGGATTTCAGCACAGCTTTCCACCCCTAGAGTGATGGGCAGTCAGAGCGCGCGATACAGACTCTAGAGGACATGCTTCAAGCATGTGTAATTGATTTTCAGGGAGGATGGTCGTAGCATCTACTGATGGCAGAATTTGCTTATAACAACAGTTATCAAGCAAGCATTAAGATGGCACCGTTCGAGGCACTCTATGGACGGAAGTGTAGATCGCCACTTCATTAGAGTGAAGCTGGCGAGAGATTGGCTTTAGGCCCAGATGTGCTCCAGAAAGTAGAGGACAAGGTTCGCATTGCTCGGGAGCGATTGTTGACAGCCCAGAGTAGGCAAAAGAGTTATACTAATAAGTGTCGACGAAACTTGGAGTTTCTGATTGGAGATCATTTCTCCTTGAAAGTCTCGCCGACCAAAGGAATTAGAAGATTTGGGATCCGGGATAAGTTGAGCCCCCGATTCATTGGACCGTATGAGATTTTGGAGCGTGTAGCCCGGTAGCGTATCGACTTGCTCTACCGCCAAACCTATCGCATGTACACAATGTCTTCCACATATCGGTCATTCGGAAGTACATCTTCGATTCGGCTCATATTTTGGATGCTCTACCATTGGAGCTGAGGGATGATTTGAGTTTTGAGCAGCAACCCGTGAGGATTTTGGCTCGCGATATGAAGAAGCTGCAGAATCGGGATATTCCGTATGTGAAGATTCTTTGGAGCAGCCACGATTAGCGGGAGGCCACGTGGGAGCTGGAGAGCGCGCTGCTGGAGTGCTATCCCCATCTTTTTCAGATGGAGTCATGAGATACCTTGCTTTCGAGTTTCGAGGACGAAACTCCTTTTTAGAAAGGGTGAATGTAACACACTGGACCTTTTGCAAATTGTGAGGTTCGAGTGTTTGAGTTGTGTTACGAGTTTTTCTAACTTTTCTGGAGGGTCGTTGACAGTGTTCCGACCTATGGCTCGCATCCCGAGAATCGAGGTTTTAACTTAGCACCAATGTCTCCAAAGTGAAGATTATAGGGTTGCTCTCGGGTTTGTCTCTGCAGGAAAGTGTACCGGTACAACATTGAAGTTGTACCGAAACAAGAGGTTGTACCGGTACAACATTGGATTTGTACCGGTACACAGAGCTATTTCTACCAACCCGAGCCTCGGGTTCGCACGTACTGAGAGTTTTGTACCGGTACACTTTCCCGTATACCGGTACACAATGCAGAAATGCAGTCTGCTGTTTTTTAGGGGTGTTTTTGGAATTGTAGCCTATCTATATAACACCCCACGCCCCATAGAGGCTTTCCTGTGCTGAGAACAGAGGAGAACCAGGTAGAGGACCCCTCCACTTCCTCTCTTTGATTTCCTTCCTTTTTTTTGGATTTTTAGAGGAATAATCATCTCTTTTTGCTTCTTTTGGTATTTTGGTGACCTACGCACCATTGGAGAAGCTTTGGAAGGAAGATTGGAGCTTGCTTGAGGATTGATCTTCAACCCTAGTTGGTTTTGGGCCTTGTTTGAGACTTCTTAAGAGGTTAGTAACATGATTCTTGCTTTAGATTCATGTTTTGATGATTTTTGCTAAATGAAACCCTAGAAATAGATATTTAGGGTTTAAATTGGAGATTTTTGATTTAGGATTTTTGGAGCTCAATTGTTTGGATTAGAACCTCCATCTAGGTTGGATTGGAAGGATTCTAACTCTCATTTGGAGATTGAGAGAGTTTTTCACCATTCAAGGTGAGGTTTTGCCTTATTCTTTGGGTTGGATAATGTTTAACCTATGTGTTGTTCGTAACGTTCGTGTAACTCTCATAGTTTCACCTTTAGGGAGTTAGGAGGCTTGTGGGCACCTTCGTCGTCTCAAACGAACGATCGTGAGGAGACTTGGTAAGTTTGACCTCACCAAAATGAGATAAATTTCTCATTTTATGGTTATACTTGTCGTAAAATGAAACTTCATATATATTCATGATAGATAGAATATTTATGGATTTTAGAATGCTTAAAATGCACTTGTCATATATAATGCAAATTTGGACCTCTATGTAGTAGAGAGTTATTCATGTTGGAATCATGCATTTTGATAGCATTCTTATGTATGGCTTGGGATCACATTTCAAGTAGTGGAAATGATGAGTATAATATGCTATTGAATTTAGAACTCATATTGACCTAAGAGAAAACATAATGCCATAAAGGGGCATTAGATGTATATGATGTATGATATAGCAAGCTAATGTCACTTGTCATGTATAGACGAAAAATGTTTATGTATACGGGTCTGTTAGCGAGCCCGGGGAACTTGGTAATCTTAGACATGACAGTTTTATTCACTATTTTATTACAATTGGTATCGAGGCCAGCATACTTCTTCCTGTCTATGATTTGTTTTGGCATTCGATATTTTTACATCTATTATTACAGAAAGCCTCAAATATTTTTTGGCAAATTTTGTTAATAGAATATATTCTTTTATGAAGAATTGTCTATTAGAAAGTTTATACATCAAAAGCGAGGTTGGTTCAAAATGGAAAATGAAATCAGTATTGGAATCATAATAGACATGAATTGGAAATAGCATGATAAAATCTCATAATATGCTTGGTTCAAAATAACAATCATAAACGGTATGATTGATTTCTACTTCCTTTCTTTTAAAAAAATTTGATTATCAAAAAACAATTAAAATAAAAATAAAATAAAATACAAAATATAAAAATAATTTAAAATTGAGTTTGCACCTTAAAACAAAAAATTAATTTTGTAATTAAATGCAAACTAAAAGTTAAATATTAAAAATTTACATAAAAATATTGAAATGATAAGAAAAAAATTTAAATGTAATTTTTAAAAAATTTAAAATTTAAAATTGAGTGCACTTCAAAATATAAAACTAAT
>NC_033622.1:8736848-8758071 GCF_001540865.1 Ananas comosus
GACCCAAGTTCAACATGCATGTGTCATTTAACATAATCCACAATATGTCAATATACATTCATCTAGTATATTCTACAATAAATCAACATGCACTCATTCATTATATTCCACAATATGTCTACATATATATGCCAACCATTCATATGCCATCCAACATGTTCTATAATTTATCAACATGCATATTACCTCTAACATATTACTATAACATTATTTTCATGCATTCATGTAACAATTAACTCATGCATTTATCTAGCATTTAACACATTATATGTCATTATGCATGTTATCTCAACAGTAAGTAACATCGACTATATGCATCAATTAGAAAATCATTACTCTTAGACATATAGGCGACCTAGTCGCTTCGGTGAGCACAACCCACCTCATTTCGCATTCCGATTGCTTGTCGACACTTGCAATCGGCCTCCCGCAGCACCCGGCACCCGGTTTGGCCCGATCTCTCGTGCGACCATCCGAACGGCCTCCAATTCACGATCCGAAAATTAAAGGTCTTCGGTTATGTGCCACGGTGCTTCAAATCCGTTTTCATGGGTTTACGATGTCGCCTCGGCCCTCCAGGCGGAAACGAAGCCTAAACGTCCGTTTCTTTAATAACTTTGTAACGGCTCGTCGGATTGCTGAACCGTCTTCGCCAACGCGTTTCGTTACCTAGCAATTAGGTTTACAGAGGGTCAAATGAGATCAAACCCTCATATTTACAAAACTAGCATTTTGAACCCTAGGTTTTCTACTAGGTAAAAACCCACCATTAGGGCCTTGGTTTCAAGCATCAATCCTCTAATTAGTATGCTAGAATACCTCTAAACCCATTCTTAGAGTTTAAAAACCAAACTAGAGAGAAATGCCATTAAAGGGTTTGAAGCTTACCTTCAAAGCTTGCTCTCTAATGGCCAATGAGGAAGATGAAGAAGATGACTTTCCTCCAAGCTTCCTTCTCCACCAAAACCCTCTCTTTTGGGAGAGAATTAGAGAGAGAAAATGGAGGTTTCTCTCTCTCCATCTACATGCGTGTGTGTGTGTGTGTGTGTGTGTGTCTCGTGTGTGTGTGTGTGTTGCATTCGGCTGAGGAAGAAGAAAGGGACAATCCCCTTTTTACAACTTAGTCCCTCAACTATGCACTATTCACTTCGGGTAGTTTAAAATCTGATATCTTTTGCCGGAACTCCCTGAATGTCCGTTTGAGCTCAAACTTGACAGTCATATTCAGTTTTACGTACTGAGTAAGAATATATTTTAAGTTTTTAGTTTCGACCCCATTTGGTCACCGAAAACTGTACCGAACTGTAATCTTTGTCAGATAACTCTCGGATTTTATTTCTCACTCTACGGGTGTCAGAAAAATATGAAGCTTCAAATCTAGCCTCATAAAAATATTTTTGACTTATCCTCCAATTTTCATAATTTTCTGAAACTGTGCATTTTCTGCTAATTTATCTGTCCCGTTTTCAACAGAAAATTCTAAATCTTCTGTTTCCAATCCGATTTCAGCACAAGTCATTTCTAACTTATGTTTTACTCCTATAAATTCAATAAAAATAGTTTCTCACACTATTTTTATTTATTTTTATTTTTATACCAAAATCTGGCATTGTATAACCAATGTCTCCAAAGTGAAGATTATTGGGTTGCTCTCAGGTTTGTCTCTGCAGGAAAGTGTACCGGTACAACATTGAAGTTGTATCGGAACAAGAGGTTGTACCGGTACAACATTGGATTTGTACCGGTACACAGAGCTGTTTCTGCCAACCCGAGCCTCAGGTTCGCGTGTACTGAGGGTTTTGTACCGGTACACTTTTTCATGTATCGGTACACAATACAGAATGCAGTCCGCTTTTTTTTTTTTCAGGGATTTTTTTGGAATTGTAGCCTATCTATATAACACCCCATGCCCCATAGAGGCTTTCCTGTGCTGAGAACAGAGGAGAACCAGGTAGAGGACCCATCCACTTCCTCTCTTTGATTTTCTTCCCCTTTTCTTGGATTTTTAGAGGAATAATCACCTCTCTTTTGCTTCTTTTGGTATTTTGATGACCTACTCACCATTGGAGAAGCTTTGGAAGGAAGATTGGAGCTTGCTTGAGGATTGATCTTCAACCCTAGTTGGTTTTGGGCCTTGTTTGAGACTTCTTAAGAGGTTAGTAACATGATTCTTGCTTTAGATTCATATTTTGATGGTTTTTGCTAGATGAAATCCTAGAAATGGAAATTTAGGATTTAAATTAGGGATTTTTGATTTAGGGCTTTTGGAGCTCAATTGTTTGGATTAGAACCTCCATCTAGGTTGGATTGGAAGGGTTCTAACTCTCATTTGGAGATTGAGAGAGTTTTTCACCATTCAAGGTGAGTTTTTGCCCTATTCTTTAGGTTGGATAATGTTTAACCTATGTGTTGTTCGTAACATTCGTGTAACTCTCATAGTTTCACCTTTAGGGAGCTAGGAGGCTTGTGGGCACCTTCGTCGGCTCAAACGATTGTGCGGAGACTTGGTGGGCTTGGCCTCACCAAAATGAGATAAATTTCTCATTTGATGGTTATACTTGTCGTAAAATAAAACTTTATGCATATTCATGTTAGATAGAATATTTATAGATTTTAGAATGCTTAAAATGCACTTGTCACGTATAATGCAAATTTGGACCTGTATATAGTAGAGAGTTATTCATATTAGAATCATACATTTGGATAGCATTCTTATGTGCGGTTTGGGATCACATTTCAAGGAGTGGAAATGATAAGTATAATATGCTATTGAATTTAGAACCCGTGTTGACCTAAGGAAAAACATAATGCCATAAAGGGGCATTAGATGTATATGATGTATGATATAGCAAGCTAATGTCATAAAAAGGCATTGGGCTTGGCATATGTATGGACTTAGTAAACCTAATGTCATGAAGGGGCAATAGGTGCAGTAAATGGTTGAACCTTTACTTTGGGACATTAAACTAGAATTTTAGATTGCTAGTGACTATTTTCATATTAGAGACATGATGACTGGGTTCTTGAGACGATAACTATACTTGCTTGCCATTTGTGCTCATTCGCACATGCTTGTGAGGGTCTCTCCTTACAAGCCGGCACTCTGGAGTTAGCGTTTGCAACAGCAGTTCGCTCGTGCGGGATTGAGATGCCTGTAGGGCCGCGTGGGACAGACTCATTCTTAGTATGAGATGACGGGCTACCACAGGCAGCTAGGCGGCACAAGCTGGACTACACTCGTGTAGGTCCTTAAACGAGATTGGACATTAATATTAAATCATGATATGACAATCACTACTAGACAGTTTATAGTCGATGGATTCCTCAATTGGGCTTATGGCATAGTATTGGACATATGGACATGTAGTATACTTGATAGATTTGCCTAGTGTATTATAGTATACTTGTTTGACATATTGGAGCATGCTAATTATGTATTGGACATATTTGACCATGATAGAATAGATGTACACCATGTTGACATCATGTTATGTTGTGGCACAGTAGTTTAGCATTTCAATACATGCTTTCATATCTGCAGTGTATTAGTAGTTTCATTTATCTACTCATACTTTTGGGCCTAGTGGTGCATTTTGCTCAGGTCAGTAATTACCCACTGGGAATTATAAATTATAGTTCTCACACCCCCTATTTTATATTTTCTTTCAGAGCCTTCCACTCCGGGAGAGGCTCGGAATCGCGGGAAAGAAATCGCCTCGAGCTAGCTAGCGAGGAATTTGTCGATAGATGGTCTACCTCTCTTTTGGTTTTTTTTTGGAGAGATTGAGAGATTTGTACCATTTTGTAGAGGCCACTCTGCTATGTAACTGAGCTTTGTATAGATTTTGTGATGTGTTCCTTACTCTTACCTTAGTGGTTTAGTTCCCTTTGATTCTACTTGTTGTTAGATTCTAGCTGTTCACATGCTCTGATATCTCTAGATATTTATAATCTTTTCTTTATTCATTGCTTTTGTTGTAGACTCCTTATATGTGCAGGCATATGGCGGGTCTGGGCACGCGCCGGGCGAGTATCCGCCGGGTCCTGGGGCGTGACAGATTAATTTAGTATCAGAGCCCCTAGGGTTGAGTTTTAGTGGACCTAGCAAACCTTAGGCCCGTTGGACTATAGGAAATAGGCTCGTGAGAAACGAGGTCTATTTGACTTGAGAGCGAAAGTATTATGATTGGATATTTTTATAATTCTAAAAAGTTAGAATTTGATCAGAGTATATAGCTTCTAACTTCGCGGAGGGTTACGTTGGCGGCCGACAACATAACATCGGGAGTTAGTAGTAAAGAACACTTCCTTACTTTCATATGATTTGGGTGTTGTTCGTTGAGTGGGGTTGCGATAGCGTGGATTTTACTAACTTGCGCTTTTATGATGTTGTAGTGATAATGTCGACTACACGCTGTAAATTTGTTGGAGCGGACAACGCGGCGACCTTTGAGGAGGAGAAGGTCTCCGCTACCGCCGGATCCGGCGGGGTCCGTGAGTTGAGGAGCCAGCTTGCGGCCCTCACCGACTTGGTTGCCCAGCAGGCGGCGGCAGCTCAGCAGCAGGCAAACGCGATGCGCCGGCAGCGGATGAAGCGCCTGGAGGACCTTTTACTGCAGTAGGCGGTTGCTAGGGAGACTCAGATTCCTGCACCACCCGCGTCGGTAGAGGTGGTTGCGCCCAGGGTGTCATCCCCTACACTCGACACTTCTCGGATGGCACCTGCGGTTGCACCTCGAGAGGAGGATGTTGCGGCACCACCAGCCCGGGTGCCCTTGGCGGGGGCAGTTTTCTCCGGGATAGTTGAGGGAGCAGAGTGAGATCGGCTCATGGATCGCCTCAACGAATTCAGGAGGTGCAATCCCCGGATTTTCGTTGGAGAGAAGGTCGACCACTGGATCGTAGAGAAGTGGTTGATGCATATGGAGAAGTTGTTTCGAGAGAGATAGAGTTTGGCTCGCCACACACCACTTGGACGGCGAGGCCTATAGTTGGTGGTTGGATATTCAGGACAACCCCAACACCGACCTTTCAGCGATTAATTGAAAGCGGTTCAAGGAGCTTCTTCTAGAGCACTACTTCCCCGTTATTGTCAAGAGGAAGATGGAGCAAGACTTGCGCAGTTTGCTCCAGGGGGATCAGACCGTGGCCGAGTACGAGAGGGAGTTCTGTCGCGTTCTACACTATGTGCCCTTTGTGGTGCGGGACGATGAGGATAAGACCCGCATCTTCGAGCGAGGACTTCGGCTATCGATCTTTCGGTTGGTGCAATCTTCCAACCTCTAGACCTACCGTGACGTGGTGAACCGCGCGCTCACTACAAGAAGTTCAAGTTTTAGCAACATTTAACTAGCAATATTTTAGTAAGTGACATTGATTACAAAATTTAGAAACATTTTTTTATTCATGTTGCTAAATGTATTTTTTTGCCAACATTTAAACACAAATGTTGCTAAATACAAATAATATCAACACTTATTATTAAATGTTGCAATGTTTAGTAACATTTTGATGATAAATGATAATGAAATTTTTAAATTTTGAAAAGCCCGCCTAATTTTGAAAATTTTAATCTTTTCCCTCCTTTTTAGTAATTCTTTCTTTTATCTCTCTCTTCCTTTTCTTTGTTTCTTCACCCTAAGAGACTTTCTCCTCTCATAGCTTATTCTTCTAGTTCTTAAGATCTACAAAATTTTTTCAAATTGGGAGATTGGAGAAAGTATATTAATTCAAAATATCAAGTTTGGTTTTAAAGACGGAGCAAGTATAAAGGTAAAACAATTTCATACTTATTTCCAATCAAAATCATAGATTTGAGATTTTTTTTTCTCTTTCTTTTTCTTATCTAATAGAGTTTAGTATGGCTAGAATAAGATTACTCTTCGACCTTAATTTTGATTCATCATTCCATTAATTTATCGCATTACATGATATGATTTGAGCTTTTTGTTTCTTACTTTTTCATCAATTTTTTTTTACATTTACTTTTAGATCTTAATGTTGTGGTTATTACATTGATATTATTTTAATTTAAAACCTTTTATTTATTTCTTTTAGAATATATAGTTAGTTTTGAAGATGTTAGAGCAAGTATGGTGGTCTCATATGATTTGGTAAGGACAATATATTTTCTCTTTTAGTAGTTTATAGTATCATATATCATATGATCGATTGTATAAAAATTTAATTTTAACTTTGTTTTTTTTATAGGATAAGCAAATGGAGGTTACAAGATTGTTCCCTTCAAGCATTTTGGAGACTTTCACGACCAATATGGAGCGATTCCCTTCAAGCATTTTGGAGACTTTCACGACCAATATGGAGCGATTAATTTTTTATTTTGTCATAACTATGTTTGTTATGAGAAAACTCAATTACCTTTGTATTCAAATGTATTATTCAATTTGTAATATATTATAGGCTTTGATTGTTTTATGCTATATATATGAAATTTTTAATATTTACGGTTGTTGTCTATTTTGACTATCAATTGGATAAGTGAGTAGTATAGAATTAGTAATAAATTATTATTGTAATTATAATTAATTTTATTATTAATTAATATAAATATATTCTATTATTCTCAATTAAGCATAAATTCTTGATATTTAATTAATGTTAATTTAATGAACAATTTTACCAATAATTTAAAATATCATTATATGTGATTGTTTAGTAACATTTGATTATTATTGGCTATGATTATACTAATTAATTAAAAATTAATAATAATTTAATATAAATAGTATCAAAAAGCTATAATTAAAGCAATTATTAATGAAATATTTTATTTAATTTAAAAAATAATAACTATATTAATATAAGAAATAATTAAATAATATGTACCATCATTTAGCAAATATTTTTTTAATTTTTCAGATAGCAACATTTGTCAAATGTTGCTAATTCCTCAGCATCAGCAATACTTTCCATATATGTTGCTAAAAGATTCAACAACACGGGCATAGGCAACACTAAAGTTTAAGTGTTGCTAAAAGATTTAGTTTCATTTCTTGTTTGTTTAGTAACATTTATAAATGCCACTAAATTTAAATTTTCTTGTAGTGGCTCATCGTGGAGAGCGGTGCCGCGGATTTGCAGAAGTGTTCAGAGGGCTTGGATAAGGGTAAGGGCAAAAGAACTGCGGCTGAGGGTGCGAGTCAGGCGCACTCAGGGAGGCCGCCGAGACACCCCAGGAGCCGGAGCAAGTCGTGAGGACGTGACTCATCTGCATAGCATAGAGGATATGATCGTCGCCGGGCTCCACACTACCACTACAAGAAAAAGCCTTTTTAGTGACCAATTTTAGATGACCATTTTTTAAGTGGTTACTAAAAATGCAAAAAAATATAAATCAACTTTCAGATGGGCTAAAAGAGCCAAATTTTTACCGACCAAACGTTATTTGGTCGCCTTAATTTTGATTTGGCCCGTCGCAAAAAGCCCAAAGGCGCGATGCTACAGGAAAGGCGCTACATTTTTCATTTCGCGCTACTTTTTTTCACCTACCCCTTCTCTTTCTCCAGAGGGTTTTTCTCAACCTCTCCATCTTCTCCCTCCCCTCTACCACCACTCTCTCAACCTGGCCATCTTTTCCCTCCCCTCTCCCACCACTCCCTCTTTCCTCACCCTACAATCCGAAGCAACTCATCAACATCAGACCCCAGTGTGCTGTATTTGGGCCTGAAACTAAGCAACGTGTTGCATTAGGTCTTCGATTCGAGCGATTAAAGCTTAACCTTTGGCGGAGCTTGTGGTTGGCGGAGCTTGTGGTTCAACGCTTCTTCTCGACCTCGAGTTACTATCAGGTAGATAACTTCTAGGTTTTTTTTCTTCTTTTTTATGATCTTAGTGAAAACCCAACTTGTTAGGGTTAGTGAAAAATTAAACTTCAATACTCTAGATTTACGACGTTTTTTTTTTCCCCCCCCTCTCTTATCTCTGTTAGTTTTTTTGTTTGGTTGGTGGAGGGTTTAGGGTTTAGTTGGTAGGGTTATGTTCCATTAACATTCTTGCTCCAAGTTAAGTATCAATTAGTAAAGGNAAAAATTTAAAATTTAAAATTGAGTGCACTTCAAAATATAAAACTAATTTTTGAATTGTTTCAAATTCAAACTTAGAATTAAATTTAAATTTAAATTTATAGATCAAATTCAAAATACTTGATTGAATTTATAATTTAATTTAATTTAATTTGTAAATAAAAATCTAGAATTAAAATTTTAATTTCTAATTTTAAATTTATCTTTTAATAAAAATTAAAATAAAAAAAATTAATTTAATTTTAAGTAAAAAATATAAAATATTATTGAGATATTCTCATAAAGTATATTCTTTTTACTGGATTTAACTTTTAATCCGGCCCGCTAGGCCGGATTGGAAAAATTGGTGAATGGGAGATTCCTATTCACCCAAAAATCGGAATAGGACTCCCGCATATCAAACATTCCGTAAATGGATTCATCTATTTCGATTCTGATTTCTGGGTGAAAGAAGGGCGAACCAAACATGCCCCAAAATAGCCCTAGCATAGAAGATCAAATTTACCATATTTTGCGCAATTTAGTTTGTAAGATTTCTTTTGTAAACATTACCATAATATATATTGTAAAATTTATAATGTGCTGCACGTTTTGATCCTCTCAAACTATGGAACATGTGATATTTTAGTTCTCAAACTTTAATTTTTTGCAATTTCTGGCTCAAACTTTTCGATTTATTGTTATCAAGTCCCACATCTAATATAGTTGTCTAATTTTAATATGGAGAGTGGGCTGACAAGGCTAGGGCTGGCAAACGAGCGAGCTGGCTCGCGTTCGACTCGTGTTCGGCTCGATATTCGGCTCGCTCAAGCTCGACTCGAAATTAAATGAGCCGAGCTTGAACAAAATAAAAGGCTCGAAATTCATTTCAAGCCGAGCTTGAGTATTACTCGGCTCGTTCGAATTAGGCTCGAAAAGCTCGAAAAGCTCGAATATATATATATATATAATATATATATAATTATAGTATATAATATAATGTATTTTAATTATATATAAGTTTTAATTTTAACCTTTGGAGCCATTATTGTGGCCCCCATAAAATAAACGCCCAACAATTACAACCTGGCAATTGTAACCAACTCTAAATTTACATAACAACTCCTCCTCTTTCAAGACCTTTCAGCCTGTTTGGCACATACCCTAAAACATGACAACATTCCAATCAAAAATCCTAATTTTCCCTCTCAACCCTCTCTCCTCCCTCTCCGTCTTCTCTCTCCTCTCCTCCCCACAGTCCACGCCTAGCTCAAAGCATCCTTCCTTATAATTACATTTGTACTTTTGAACTAATTGAACATGTTTGCATCAAATTATAGGTATTCTATAAAATTAAAACCTATTGATTATATAATGTCGAGAATTTTCAATATCCCGGTCGTTTAGAGCTCCGAGCGCTCCGGGTCAAACTCGAAATTCAGGCTTGCTCCCCGAGCTCGCTCCAATTAATTTCAAGCCCGAGCTTGAGCTAGATTTAGGCTCGAAATTAAATTTAAGCCGAATTTGAGCTACATAAGCCCCCCGCTCCGAGGCTCCCGGCTCGTTTCCACCCCTAAGATAAGCCCGGCTTTGCCCCAGACCAAGCCAGGCTTGCACCGTGTGTCGTAGGCTAGCTGGCCCAGCAGCCCGGCCCCGAGGGCCTAGCCGCACGCTTGTGGGGGTTGCTGGGAACTGGCCCTGGCCTCGAACCTAATGCGTGGCCGTTTGGAGCTACATAAATTAATCCAGCTTGTTGATTATCTTACTAATTTCTATTTTTCTATTACATTACAATTATACTGGTAAGTGACATCTACTTACATGTCTTGTTTGTGGCATATTCTGGGCTTATTGGAATTTTTGTAACAATATATGATTAAAGCACTCCATGTTACTTGCAGGGACGGAGCTATTGACGTGGAGAGCCCCAACAACAAAGCCCTACCTGAACATTTTTTAATATAAAGTCTTTAAAAAATAATATAACAAGAGAGGAGAGGTACATAATTTTTTAATAAAATTTGGTGTCAAATTTTCCTAATTTCTTGGTGCTCCCTTCAATCTTACCGTACTTGTTTTTTTGAGCATCTTAAAATTTTCATACTACCCGAACAACACAACAAAATCTAAATTTTGACACACACACACCACGAAAAATTCTGCGTTCGTCTTGAACATATATCATTTATTTGCCATCTTATTAATAAAAAACTTATTTACAAAAATGGTCCGGCATAAGCATTCCCAATATACACACAACAACATAAGGCATACAATATAAATTATTTGAGGGCCTGTAAAAGAAAGTGTAAATATTGCTGACCAATTTTTTTTTCTAAAAATACACTTTGTTATGAGTATAAAGTAAAATATTTCTAGTGAATTGTGATATCAATAATTTGATTTTCTGTATGGAATTGGCATAAAAGTTTCATGTCGGTGTAGCTCCTGATAGAATCTCCCAAAGGTATGTAAAAATAAATAGAGAAATATAAATAATACCAAAATCTAGGATCAAAAAAAAAAAAAAAATACGATAACTCCACAGAGCGTCATAAGAGAAGAGATTTCTTATTAATCTACGCGGAAGCTGGAAGTCGCGCTACGATCTGAAAGCAGAACCCCGAACTTGGGTGATTGTCTCCTCTAGTCTCAGGCACCTCTGCCGTAATGGTGTCGCCGAACCGATGGTGAATCTTCACCAGAATGCGTATGAGAAGGTGGCAAACCCCATAACCCCTTTATATAAGTCCAGATCGACTTCCCATCAAAGTCTGATTAGGATTCTATTTAAACTTTGAAATAGATGGATAGGAATACAAAATTATGTCATAATCCACGTGGTTCTATATCTTGCTTAGGATTGATCTTTAATCTATAGTAATATCCAGATTCCTGAATATAATAATTGGGCCACCAATATATGGAAATCCTAACAATCTGCCCACCCTTGGCTCCATATTATTATATTCTATGAACGGATTTTTCTATGGCTCCAACACTTATTACGGCATTTATTCGGAAAGCTTTATTGGTCAAAATACCTTAGAACTCCACTTGATCTTAGGCTCAAAACTAAAAACTACATACGATAGGAACTATGGGCGGTCCACCTCAACAAACGAAATTTTCCTCCATAATTACCGTACACATCTTCACCCCCTAGCCGAGTACTTTATATGGCACAACTTTATGAAATGACTTAAAACTGTAGTATTCGTTAATAGGCCGAAGCTTATGGCGCTATTAATGTCCAATACAGCACTGGGCATTAAACTTTATTGAAAAAAGATATATAGAGCCTTACAATTTTATGACAATCCAAAAGAACTAATCACGAACCCCATCCATTTTTAACACCACATCTTGTATATGACCCAGGTGCCGCACCTTGGTCATTGGGTTTTGCAATCAATAACTTCGGTAGCTGAAATATTCAATGTAACATAACCTTCATCATATCTTCCTCTCTCAATAACAAGGAATATTTGGTGTCCAAGGTGTTTATCACCCCTACTAAATCTTGTTGTTATTGCAAAGGAAAATCGGGCAGCTGAAACTATCACAGAAAAAATCTTTTATTGGATAGCACACTGAAAGTCCACCAATTCTTAAGTCTGTGATAAAATTCCCTAAGCCAAAAAACCCTTGTGTGGTATCGTAACATGGGCAATATAATCCAAATTCACCTTTTAAATACCTCATAAACCTTTTAGCGGCCTTTCCCCAATGCTCCATACCTGGAATTATACTTTGATACCCTGGCGCAAGTAATTCCAATACAAAAGCAATGATCCCGGAACGTGTGCACGTCCTGTCCATGCACATAAGACTACCAAGCTGCAGAGGCATAGGTTATGCTTTCATCTGTCAATTTTTAATTGGTTCTTGGACCACTGAAAAGAATGTAAAGCTTATCCCCTTCTGGACAGGAGCAATACTTCAGGCTTAATATGGCAATAGCCCAAGATCATTACGGCCAAGGCAAAATATCATCCAACATAAAGGACTAAGAAAATTATTTTAACTCCCAACTAATCTTTAGATAAATAACATTGATCCAATCAATATTTTCCCTTAAAATCAAAGGTCAAAATAGTTTGTTTAAAATTTTAAATACCATACCTGTCGGGAGGCTGTTTTAGTCCCATATATTGATTTCTTTAATTTGCATGCCAAATGCTCCTTCCTTTTTGCGAGAATCCCTTAAAGGTTGATTCATATACACCTCTTATAGAGATCCCCATTTAAAAAAGCAGTTTTGACATCCATCTGGTGTAGCTCGAGATCAAAATGAGCAACCAGAGCCATAATAATACGGAAAGATTCCTTTCTAGATACTGGAGAGAAAGTCTCTTTATAGTCAATACCTTCTTTCTGAGTGAACCCTTTTGCCACAAGTCGGGCCTTATATCTCTCTATGTTACCTTTGGAGTCCCATTTGATTTTATAAACCCACTTGCATCTTACGGGTTTAACTCCTATAGGTAACTCAATAAGATCCCATACCTTATTGTGGTTCATGGATTCAATCTCATCCTTTATGGCATTGTACCATTCCGTATAATTATTACTATTTATGGCTTTGGAAAAACTAAGAGGATCATCTAAACTCTGGCCATTCTCATAAAGATAAACGATATAATCATTGGATATAGCCGGTCTTCTCTGTCTTGAGGATCTTCTTAAATATATCTGATTATCCACTTGTACATCTTGATGTGAATTATCAATGATAGGTTCACAATCACTTTGTGGTCCCAAAACGACTTGTTGTTCTACTGAAATAGGAACCCTCAAATCGTGAGAGATAATAGTGGGTCTGTCATGTACAGAATCCGAATGCTCTTGAATTTCCTCAAATTTAATGAATCGAGGTTCAGAGCTCCCACTAATTGCACTATCCTCAATAAACCGAGCTGTTTTAGTTTCTGCAATCTTTATAGGAAGTGATGGACAGTAAAACTTATACCCTTTGGACCTTTCTGAATAACCAATAAAATATCCTGATATGGTTCGAGGATCCAGTTTCTTTATTTGTGGATCATACAATTTGGCCTCAGCTTGACAACCCCATGTATGAAAATGTCTTAAACTGGGTTTCCTACCTGTCCAAAGCTCAAAAGGAGTCTTAGTGACAGCCTTAGTAGGAACCCGATTAAGAATATATAGGGCAGTTTTGAGTGCCTCACTCCACAATGATATAGGAAGGGTAGAATTACTGATCATACTCCTGAGCATATCAATTAATGTGCGGTTTCTTCTTTCAGCAACACCATTCTGATCAGGTGTCCCTGGCATGGTGTACTGTGGAACAATTCCGCACTGCTCCAGAAACTTAGCAAAAGGCCCAGGGATTTGGCCTTTATCTGTTTGTCTACCAAAATATTCACCACCCCTATCTGATCTGACTACTTTTATCCTTTTCTCGAGTTGATTCTCTACTTCAGCCTTATATGCCTTAAAGGCATCTAATGCTTCAGATTTTTCTTTAAGTAAGTAGAGATAGCCATATCGAGAGTAGTCATCAGTAAATGTGATAAAATATTTATGGCCAGTAATTGAAATAGGAAGAGGTCCGCATATATCGGTATGAATCAACTCTAATGTTCCATCACATCTTTTAGCACCTTTAGAGGAAGTTTTGGTCTGCTTTCCCTTTATGCAGTCCACACATATTCCAAAGTCAGAGAAGTCCAAATCATCTAAAATGCCTTCTCTAATTAACCTTTGGATTCTCTGTTTCGAGATGTGTCCTAACCTCTTATGCCATAACATGGATGACCTTTCATTATTAATGCCACGTTTTGATCCAACATTTCCGTGCATGGTAAGAAGGATTTCACTAAATGAATCATCTAAAAATACTTTATATAGATTATTTTCCAAAACACCAGAGCCAACTATCTGAGATTTATAAGATAAAGAAAAAACTTTATTATTAAAACTGAAACTATATCCCAATCCAACAAGTTTCGAAATAGAAATTAAATTCTTAGAAAAATTTGGAACATAAAATGTATCAACTAAATCCAAAATGTGACCAGTAGAAAGAACTAATCTAAATGTTCCTACAAATTCTACTTTAGTTGGATTTCCTTCAGCTGTATAGATAGTCGCTTCATCTTTACTGGGTTTTCTCCGATTCTGAAATCCCTGCACGGAATTCGCCACGTGGCATGTGGCACCAGAGTCAATCCACCAAGTATTAGACGGAACTGAAACTAAATGCAACTCATGCATCAAAACCAGAAATTTACCTTTCTTCTGGAGCCATTTCTGATATTTTTGGCAGTCCTTCTTTATATGACCCTTTTTCTTACAAAAGAAGCACTTGGGAGTCCAATTACTTGATTGGCCTTGTGAACCAGATGGAACTTCCTTATTCTTTCTTTTTGAGTCATTCTTGCCCTTGCCATTCTTAGCACGCTTTATTTGTCTCTTCTGAGAAACAAAGTTGACTGCATTTTGTTTCTCTTGTATTAATCTGCCTTCCTCTTGCACACACATGGTCAGCAATTCATTAATTGACCATTTATCTTTATGTGTGTTATAAGAGATCTGAAATGGTCCGTATTCAGATGGTAAAGAGTTCAAAATAAAATACACTAAGAATGAATCAGAGATGGTTACTTCAAGTGCGGTGAGTTGCGCTGCAATATCTCGCATTTCCATAATATGCTCGCGAATCGAGCCATTTCCGGAGTACTTCATGGAAGACAGTTTATTTATTAAGGTGCTGACAAATTGCTCCTCAATAGCCTTCAGATAATCCTTGGCTTTATCACATTTTGGGATTGATCCCCTTATGCTTTTGATACCCTTGACTTTATGAGCATCAAACTTAAGCGGTTGGATCGCTCCCACTTTTCCTGCGCGGATTCCTGCTGTGGAGTCATTGGCCCCACTACCTTAGGCGGCTGTTCAGCGCGCAGAGCCAAATTTAAATTCATATAGCCCAAAATAAACATGATCTGTTCTTTCCACTCCGAATAATTAAACCATTAAGTATAGGAACAGATTCACCAATAGGAACAGAAAATAGAGTCATAGCTGAAAAATAAAATGCATATTTTATCAATAAAATACCACATTAAAATTACCACACCAAAAATAAAAAAAAAAATACGCTTTATATGGCATCACAACCCCTCCTTTGGGAGCAGAATTATGAGCATAAGTATTTTTCGTTCTTTAGGCATATACTTTATATGACATCATAACCCCTCCTTTGGGAGCAGAGTTATGAGCATAAATACGCAATTATTCCTTATGCATATACTTTATATGACATCACAACCCCTCCTTTGGAAGCAGAGTTATGAGCATAAATATGCAATCTCTTTATCAGAGATTAATTTAAACTTTCAGTAGGTCTTAGTAATTTCAAATTTTTCATATAGAAAAATTGTCAGCTTTGGCCAGGCAAATTCCTCCAAACGAATTATAAGAAAATTACAATCCTGCACCACCCATGTACCTTCATATCTAGACCTTCTTTGGGAGCAGACTAAACATAATATTAGGGTGCAATTTCGCATGCACTTCTTTAAAGCAATTAATTTATCTTTTCTCCCGGTCGGGGCCGCTTTGGCTTGCACCCGAACAGTTGAAGCAATAAATTAATCTAACTTAGTGCTGCATGATTAACATGAAAATTATCCGGAAACGCTACTTTAAAGTAAATTAAATCATTATCTCTTTTAATTAGGGTCACTTTGGCTTGCACCTAATTAATCGAAATAATAAATTAATTGAACTTAGCGCCAAATATTAAATAATTGAAAACAAATATGATTATTTAATTTTCATGTTCATCCGATCAAATAAGAATATAGATACGATAATTTAAAGCATAATTACGCAATCAAATTTAAACTTTATATATTCTTATTTGACCACAAAACATAATTAACTTTATAATAAGTCAACATTGTAAACAAAAATTCACGTGAACAAAACTTTATACTCACAGCATCACGGGTCAAAAATTACTTAATGATGAATAACAAATAACAAATTTGCAAAAATATTAAAAGAACAACTATGACCAGTAATTTGCAAATTGGTTCATTAATAAGTTCTCTGCGCAAACAACGGGATACCAGGGATGCTAACCGAAGTTGGAAACTAAACTAACCAAGGTTAGTACATATAACCCCAATAAATAAGCTACTGTTCATCTTTATCCCCAAATTAAATAAACCTTAGATCCATAAAAGAAAAAAAAATGGTGCTCAACCAAATAAAGACTTGCCGACCCTATGGCTTCCTATCAACGCTAATCGCACCACCGTGCTAATCCAGATCGACGGTCACGATAATTGGGATCATCGTCACACACGGTGGAGACTCGGGTCGACGTCAATGCCGCTGAGATTTGAGTCTCGGTCCATGTTGCAATCCGAATCATGATCCATGCGATCATAAATTATTTGGCGTTTAGCAATCTTTATAAGCCATGCGATCGGAACGCCTTGAATCCGATAGTATTAGGGTCGGCGTCCAACCGGGTGAAAGATGAACAGTATTTTAATTTATTTTAAAAAATCGACCCAGTATAAACAACGCTCACGTTAAAAACTTAATAATTAACAATAAAACCTTGCTCTGATACCAATTGATAGAATCTCAAGGTATGTAAAATAAATAGAAAATAAATACAGATCAAAATCTAGGATCAAAATAAAAAAAAAATTACAATAACTCACAGAGCGTCATAGAGAAGAGATTCTTGATTAATCTTGCGGAAGCTGGAAGTCCGGCTACGATCTGAAAGTCACGAACCGAACTTGGGTGATTTGGTTTCTCCCCCTATCTCAGGCACTCTGCCGTATGGTATGGAACCGATGGTAATTCTTCACCAGAATGCGTATGAGAAGGTGGCAGGACCAATACCCCTTTATATAGAGTCCAGATCGACTTCCCATCAAAGTCTGATTAGGATTCTATTTAAACTTTGAAATAGATGGGATAAGGATAAAATATGTCATATCAAGTGGTTCTATATCTGTTAGGATTGACCTTTATCTATAGTAAATCCAGATTTGAATATAATTAATTGTACCACAATATATGGAAATCCTAACAGTTCCTTCCCCAAAAAAATTAATTAAATATGTTCCTTAAAATCGATCAGTTCCTAATTGGTAAGAAAAATTAATAGGATTGAGTATTTGATCCTCATAATTACGAGCTTAGACAAATTCTCGATCCTATTGTTAGGCAATGGAATTTCAATCCTGTTAATCTTTGATTGAGATTAATATTTGTGTCTAATGTCCATATCTGCATTTGAATGTTGTGAGATGGCCTCTAAAAATGTTCAAGCTGTTTGACTAAGGAGACATCGAGCACCAATCACCAAACCCTTTGCCACTTACGCTAGTTCCTATTAGTTATGTATATTTTAATTTTTTAAATTTTAAGTCTTCTATTTTAAAATTTTAAAATTTTAAATTTAGATACTAAATTTAAATTTTTAATTTTCAAATATCAAATTTTAAGTTTCAAAATTAATAGTTTTAAATTTAAAATTTGAAATTTAAAATGAATTTAAAAATTTAAAATTTAAAAATTTAAAATTAAAAATACAAATTTTAGAATTTAAAATTTAAAATTTAAAAAATTTAAATTATAAGTTTAATTTTTAAAATTATATATTTCGAATTTTAAACTTTAATTTTAAAATTTCACATAAGTTTTAACTATTTTACAGTTTTTAGCGAATCTTTTTCTCCTTTTTTTTTTTTGAGAGAGATTTAGTAAATCTTTTTCTGTTCCTGATTCACCATTTGTTACTTGTCTTTGGCTTCAAAGGCCATACTTGCTGTGCATCCTGGTTTACTATATGGTGCGATTTGTTTGACGCCGACAATATGATATAGCTATTATATACTAGACTTCCACCTTAAGTGCGTAGATCCGACGTATTGACGAGAGGATAGAACTAATGTTGACAATTCCATCTAATCCAACAAATCTGCTCACTTGAGATTAATTCTGATTTGAATGTCCGAATTCATTTTGATTTGAGCACACGTCCAGCTTCTGCTCGTGGCCGCCCATGCTTTTTTTTTTTTTTTAACTTTCCAACCCACTAACCAATGTTTTGTTTTTATTTTTTGAAAGAAAGATAGCATGCTGTTTGTTTCATTTATTATTTTAAAAATAAATTTAACTGAAAATGTTAATCAATTCGGATTCGAACATGGAATCGCGAATACCAACCAGCAAGCTCTCTGCTAATTGCGATAATTATAAGGACGGTCAGTCCCACTGACCAACATCAATCTCTCATGTTTAATTCTCTCTTTCTCTCATATTTTTCTCTAACGTCTCCTTTTGCAAGTCACAAATTGAAATTCCAGATTAAAACTTACAAAATTAAACTAAAACTCCACATCAAAAGTTCCAAATTAAATTTTATATTAAAAAAATTCAAACTTTGAAATTCAAATTTTAAATTTAAATATAATTTCTGAATTGAAATTTTAAATTCAATCACTGATTTTGAAAACGAGCCATAAATTTACATTTTAAGTTACAACTCAAATATAGATATTCTAATTTAAATTCGAATGGAATTTATAAGTTTGTTTTGATCGAACTTGAAACCAAATTCTAAATTTGTGACTTCAAACAATTTTTTTAGACGAATCTAAAATTTTAAGAAATTCAGCTTTAAAAGTGCAATTTAAATTTAAATTATCAGTTCAATTTTAGTTTCTAAAATACTAAATCAACTTATTTTGAATAACTATTTATTAATAAATTTTAAAAAGTGAATTCAATTTCACATTTAAGAAGTTTCATTTAATTGGTAAATTATCCTTTATTAGTGTTGGAAATAATAATCCAAACTTAATTAAAATATAGTTATAGATAAGTTTAAATCTTTTATTTGAATATGGTTAGGATATGTACTTATCCAAAGTAAACGTTGGATTTATCATTTGTTATTATTTGATGGCTATATATAGTTAGGCATGGGTTAATTAGAAAATAAGCCATAATAGATATGACCGAGGGTGTCGTCCCGGATATAATTATTTGCTTTCTATTAATAAAGTATTAGTTTAGTTATCTTCTTCTTCCAATATCTCTTCTCTATATTATTTTGTTCTATTTTAGATCTTGGGTTATATAATCGGTATCAGCATAAATACCGGTTCCACTAATTGGTATCAGAGAAAATCACGCTTCCCAACAATTGGTATCAGAGCCGAAGAAAGCCGGAAAGTATCATGCAACTTATAAACCAGACGACAGTATATTTGAAAAGAATATAGATCCAATATATCGAATAGCTACGTCAAAGTCAAGTGACTCGTAGTTGATCAACGAAGGTGACGTTCAGGTGAAACCAAAGTGAAGGAATCGCTTTGAAGAAGTTGGCCTCCGCACAACACACGACAACAGGTAGTTGTGACGCTTGACGAAAAGAGAGCAAGGAGAGCCCGTGAAGAGATCCAAGAAGACTTGACCAGATAGTCAGGAGGGCTAGGCAAGCAAGCCGAAGTACAAAAAATTCGGCGAGATCTCGATGAACTAAGGACGTCATCCAAACACAAAGGTATAAATCTGAAACTTATTTTTCAGATTTTCAAGTTTTGTCATGGATTTAGATAATTGGTTTATTCAATCTGGCTTACCAAAGTTCTATGGAACGAACTTTAAACGATAGAAAATCATTATTCAATGTTTTTTAGAATCCTAAGATTTGTGGGATGTAGTGGAGAATAGAAATTATGAAAAAGAATTTGGTAAAGACGAATTTAAAAAGAGAGACAGAGAAGTTCTATCATATATTTTTCAAGTAGTGGATCTATCGTTGGTTGGAAAAATTTCAACGATAAAGACGGCACGAGAAGCATGGAGAATGCTATTGAAAATTGGAGGAGAAGATTTGCAAGAAGAGAATGAAATTTAAGAAGAAGAAGAAATTCAACCAAACAGCTAAAATACAGAAGCCCCAATTTGGAAAAAAAAATCTGATCAAAATCATGAAGAAAATCAGATTCGTGAAGAATATGTTGATGATCCAAACATTGCAACTCAGGCTGACGACAAATTTCACAATGATAATATAATTTCTACTGATGAAGAAATTATGCAGCAAAGCAGGGAGGAAATTTACCCTTATTTTGATGTGATCGAAGATGCAAATCACAAATTAAATTTACGAAAGCAAAAAGCACATGAAAATTCACACGAGATCAATGTACCGAACAAACATTTGTGTCGATCAGACTTTCCTCGGCTACCACAAAATTACAAAATTCATATCAATCCAATTTTTGCAAAATTATATGTTTTTCAAGATATTTGCAGCAATCCGCAGATCTTTAAGGATGATGTGAATAATCAAGACTACAGATGGCAAAGATTTCAACCATGGCAACATCATTGGACAGGCGTCATGTTGTACAACTCGAACACGACGACAACAACAGCGACAGAAATTGCAAAATCAAAGTGCGCGTTTCACGGAGTTCAAGAGCAGCTTGAAGATGAAGTTTGGATTAAGGGAGGATGTTGGAAATAATAATCCAAACTTAATTAAAATATAGTTATAGATAAGTTTAAATCTTTTATTTGAATATGGTTAGGATATGTACTTATCCAAAATAAAAATTGGATTTATCATTTGTTATGATTTGATGGCTATATATAGTTAGGCATGGATTAATTAGAAAATAAGGCATAATAGATATGGCCGAGGGTGTCGTCCAGGATGTAATTATTTGCTTTCTATTAGTAAATTATTAGTTTAGTAATCTTCTTCCTCCAATATCTTTTCTTCATATTATTTTGTTCTATTTTAGATCTTGGGTTATATAATCGGTATCAGCATAAATACCGGTTCCAACAATTGGTTTCAGAGAAAATCATGCTTCCCAACAATTAGATATTCCAAACTGAGTTTTTATCCTCGAAACACCAAACATACTGATTGGATTATATATTAATTTGTCCAACCCAACCTTGCATTATTCCAGTCCTATTCGATTTTTTCCTATTATCCTGCTCAATCCTATTTGTTGTATCAGAGACAAATTAGTATTTTAACTTTTGTTTTGGGTTCATTTAACTACTCCTGAAAGCATTTTATTGCGATTTTACGTGTGTGTCCTTGTGGGACTCGGATGTGTTTTTTTTTTTTTTTTTTTTTTTTTTTTTTTTTTTTTTTTTTTTGGAAT
>NC_033622.1:8758077-8868853 GCF_001540865.1 Ananas comosus
TTTTTGCAATTTTGAAACCAAAAGAAAAAGAAAAAAAAAGTTTACTAATAATTTTGTTTTTTAAAAAACAAATTTAATTTATTTAATAAAAAATATAAAATAATTAAATTTTGAACTTATATTATCAGATACATAAATTTCGAACTTATAATATCAGATACATACAACCATCAATTATTTTTCACGTGCAATGGACTGTCGGTCGGTCTGGGAAGCAATCTTGAATTCATGATCCACCATATTCATGCATACTTTCAAAAATCCGTATTGCCAGCTAATATGATAGGTACAAAAGGTACGTAATTGCATGTACTATAAGATCATTGAGCCTGATCAGTTACAATTTGGTCCCCACATCATTAGCTTCAAATTGAGAACTTAATCGTTCAATAATAGCATTTTATTTAGGTCCCTAACCTTAACTGTTGAAAATAATTTTCATCATCTTGTACGTCCTATATATGTTCGCACACCGTCATGAATTCCATCAATCATTCATCTAACTGAATAGTTTTAATTTGACGATTAAAGAATTGTCAGTTCACAGATAGTAGAGCTGTGTAATGTGTGATAGAATAAAGAACTCATAAATGTATATATATATAATACTTTAATATATAGATACACTAAGATTTTGTCGTTGGTTATAAGTATAACTGTGTTCAATTATCCTGTATTTTTCGTAATTGTCTTCTATATTTCCTAAAGTTGCCTCATTCTCTTCTTCATTAATAACCATACACTTTCCTTTATCTATTGAATTGTGTTTGTCTTTCTAATAAGGCAACTCTTGCTTCTAAGGCCAACACGTACTCTTTTTTCTAAGACAATTATTTGAGCATATGAGAAATTTGTCATAGCTATAGATTTGCTAAAGGTTATTTTAAATTTAGATTCTACACACATTATAAATGCTTCTATATGACAATGTTTACACTTACACCTAACATTCCTATCTTGATATCCTTTACAATATATACAAGGTCTACTATCAAAGCCGCATCCTACTTCCCAACTATGGTTACAATCTGTATTCATTAAACTGATATTAACAAAGTTTAAATGATCATGTGACTCAAATCGGACTAAGTTATGCTCATTTGATATATAAGTTGTAAAGTCATTTTCTTGATCATCTGATGAAGAGTTTCCTTCAGGAAAAAGAACAATTTAAAATGCATATAGATGAACTATTAAAGTTAGAAGCAATAAAAAGATCCCAATCAAAACATAGATCTGCCTCGTTCATGCTAATGAAATACTCTGAAGTAGTAAGAGGAAAAAATAGAATGGTAATAAATTATAAGCATTTAAATGACAACACAAACGATAGATGATTATAATATACAAGATAAGGCACAATTAACTAATACCATACAAGATAAAAGAATATTTAGTAAGCTTGACTGTAAATTTGGATTCGGGCAAATAAAACTGCACAAGGAAAGTATAGAATGAATAGCCTTTTCATATCCAGAAGGGCATTTTTAATGGTTAGTAATGCTTTTCGGATTAAAAAATGCACCAGCTGTCTTCCAAAGAAAAATAGACATAATATTTAGCCGATATAAATAATTTGACTTAGTATAGTATATATTGATGATATTCTCGTTTTTAGTAAAGATCTTAGAGAACACTTAGGACATTTGTGACACCCCAATAGTCCCACATCGGATGGGAATGAGATTGTCATTGGGTTTATAAGAGACTTAGACACTTATAATAATAACTGGGCTTAAATATTTTGGTCCGGTGTTTGTGGTCAACGAGTTATTGTTGCTAGTGTCAAAGCCAGTTCACCAGCCGAAAGTGTGAGATGATGTAATATCTGATGTAAAATTCAAAATTTCCTAATTTTCTCTATTATTAAATTTTATTATTTCCGTCGGTTTCGCTTAGAGTCGGTTCCGCTCGCGTCCGTTCCACGCACGTCCGCGCCCGTTCCGCATGCGATCGAAGCTTCCAACGTTCCTCTTGAGCGTTGATGTGACGTCCTCTTGTATATTTAAATAGAGGTTGCACCTAGTGCTAATTAACTTAACAAACAGTGAAAAAAAAAAGAAAAAATATTTGCCAGTAATCTTGAAGCTAGATTATTTGAAGATTGAATTTTAATTTTATTTTGTGATTCTTTTATCGCCGGGTGTTGAAAGAGTCTTCATCAACCTCTTCCGCGTTCGTGTCCGTAGGAGGAGGAATTCCTGTCGTATCTTGGGGCGGTGTTTCCGGTTAATCCCGCACGAAGGACGGGAATACGTCTTAGGGCAGTGCCTAGCACGCTTCTGGATCAATTTGTTGATATTCTTTTCTACAATTTGAATTTAGCGATCACCTGTATGTTGATTTATTTATTTTAATCACAAATTTAGTTAGATTTAAATCACAATCAGATTTTCGTTGCGGCATTTGTTCCAACAATCTAAGGCGTAATTTCGATTTCATTGTGATTAAAATCTAACCGGTGCTAATCCGTATTAATTTAATTTTAATTTGATATGTATATAATTTGTTTGTTAATTTGTTTGTACGATTGGTATTCAAACATAAATTTTTCCGGAATTAGCAATTTAACCTGTAAATGCATATTATTTAATTTATTATTTAAATTACAATTTATTTGGTGGTTATTTTTATTTATTTTATTTTATTTTTTTAAAAAAATACTTTTTCTGTATCTTCTTAAAATAAAAAAAAGGAAAAAAAAAGATATTGCGTATAATTTCTGTTTGAAATTTTTTTTGTCATTTAAAGTTAAATATTAATATTTAAATTGTAAATTACATATGTTCATAATTTAAATTGCAAACCATCTTATATATAATTTCTTGCACTGTACTGCTGTTTATTAAAAAAAAATAAAAAAAATAAAAAAAATTCCATGTAATCTTTGTATGCGCATCCTTTATTATGTTTTCTCAATTTGGTTTATGTTATGTATATCCTCTACGATTCTTTGTAACATTATAGAAGAAATGCAGTGGTTGTTCTTTCAAATCCAAATCACTTGCAGTGTACTGTGTCCTTTTTCATCGTATCCTTTTTTCTTTCCGTTCCTTTTTCCTTATTAGCGAACGAAAGTTGTAAGAAATGAGGGAACGGTTTAGTCGCTAGGAAAAAGGTATTTTGTACTGTATTCTTTTTTGCCACATTGAATGTTAAATGTTATGATTTCTGGTAATTGTGTAATCCAAAAGAAAGCTGTTTGTAGATGCTACCTGAGAATGAAAAGCTTGGCATTGTTTTGTATCTTAAATTTTTCGTCTTTTCTGTAAATCCTTACAGAATGGAGTTGGTTTTTCTGAAATATAATTTTTGTGAACTCATGTAAAGCTATCGAACACTGCAAAGAAGTAATTGCATGATGAAGCTTTTGCATGCGTCCGCCGTAGAGGTGCATGTTGTAACTGAGTGTTTATAAAGAACGTGTTGATAGGTGAGCTCCTGTTGGTATATTTTCAAATTGGTGCCTAGCGATTTTGCTCGCATTTTGTTGCATAGATATTATTTAATTGCATATATTATTTGCTCGAAATTACCTAATTGAAATCAAATTTTTTAAATTGTTTAGAACATCTATTTGCTGTTGAATCAAACTCTATTCACATGATAACTTTCATAATTTTAAATTTTAGTGTATCTCAGAACTTGTGGGGGGAGCTCTATTTTGATATTATAATTGCCATTATGATTTCATTTTGTTTATCCTAATGTTTAGCTTGTAAATAAAATTGATAAATTCTAAAGTTCACATTTATATTATATCGAGATAGAAATATGCTAGATGGTTAATTTTCTATCACATTATTTATTGAAGTTTTGTCAGATTTGATCAGAATTTTGCAGATTACTTGATGAAAGGCCTGAAGAGAATTATGTTCCTGTTGTCATCGAGGGGGATGGGATTTTGCCTGTAAAGGGCCTTCTTGCAGTGGGAACCCAACCTTTGTGATAGGAGATCCCTTGAAGAAGGTTCAATGTGGTAAAAACAAGCTGCTAGGTTGGCCAAAGAGCACTTTCTACAAATTTTATATAGGAGCTTTAGCTCCAATCCCATCTCTATGGTGAGTAGTGCTCTGTGTAGTGGTTTAGGTTGAGCTGAGAGCTCTTAATGGGATCCAAGGCGATAATTTTCGCGAGATGTAACTCTACACGCATCCCTGGAGGAAACCACCAATAGAAGAGTATCCGTATGTGGCCGCGGCTATGTGAATGGGCTATACATAGAAACTCTTATGAAAAATCAAGGTACTGTGCATCGCCATTAACGCATAGACCCGCGACGAAGAATTCTGTACTGTGTGTGTGATAGTTGAAGTCAGGATCAAAGAAACATAGTTCAAGACCTGGTTCACTCCGATTCCTTCTGATGGAAACTATTTACACTAAGTGAGGTTAAGTTTCTTAAAGACGCCTTACCTATTGCATAGTATAAACCCCCGGTGATATATTTATTTATTAATTAATTTTGTTTTCAAGTTTAATTTTTATTTTGAGATTTTGAATTTTTGTGGGAGATTGTTGATGTAAAATTCAAAATCCCTGAATTTTCTCTATTATTAAATTTTATTATTTCCGTCGGTTTCGCTCGAGTCGGTTCCGCTCGCGTCCGTTCCGCGCAGCCCACTGCTAGGATTATATGCCATTGAGAGTGGCGTGGCACTTCCCTGAGGTCCTTAGACCAACATGGCCGACTCTAGATTGGGTACTGTGGACTGATCGTCCGGTTGACACTTGTTGATGTATAGTAGTGGTAGTTGCATTTATATACCTTGTTTCCTCACTTTACTTTGCTACTACATTGCTGTTCATAGTTACTTTTTGGTTACCAGTGAGTACACTCGCCCTCGTCGGCTTGTGATACCCACTGGGAGACCGTTTGTTGGTTTCTCACCCCCCCATTTTAGGTGACGTTGGAGGTGCGAGTCAAGACAAGGCGTGAGGCACGCGCGTAGCGAGAGTAGAGATCTCGGCTTGGTTATCGTCAGTTCTAGATTCATTCCCCATTCTATTTGAATTATAGATTATTAATTGTGGTTCAGTTTATCATATTTAACTTGAATTGGTTTTTATTTCATCTTGGTTATGACTTTGAACATTGATTGAGAATAATCGTGGTTTTCGTTTGCTTTTATGAAAATGGTTTTCTACCTCTCGTGGTAACTGATTTTTTGAAGGAAAAGGTTTCCGTGTGGAAAACGGTTTTAAAAAAAAAAATATTTTTCGCTTTTCATGATTCTAGTATTTCAAAATGAATTTCCGGGTAGAAAACGTTTTAAATAATAGATGTGATTGATTGAATGTTAATCGTGATGTTGTGATGCGGTGAATGTATATATAGTTAATGAATGTTTGTGGTTGTATCTTGTACTTGCACGACATCGAGCAAATATAGGGGAGACTCTGTCTATGTGAACAGTGGATTTTCTATATTTGAGGCGGATTTAGCACCTCTGGAGTCAAGGTTTTCAAAACAAAAAAAGGGGCACTTTCGCTTTCTTTTTACTTAAAAAGTGACACCGGGGCATGACATATTAAGGTGGTATCAGAGCCAAGTTTATAACCACGGCACCACTCACGGATTTTTAAAATAATAAACTGAACCACTGGTTGGGTGGACCATAGGAAGACCTAAGGTGTATAGGCACGAGAGTGCAGGGTTTGGGCTTGAGTCCCGGTGTGTGTTTGTCGAGTCGATTCGTTCAATTGACGGTGTTTTCTGTTGAAGATGCCTCGTGGCAGACCCCTTCATCCCGATCGTGGCGCTGGACGTGCTGGTGCGGAGGCATCTGGCAGCTCGAGAGAGCTAGTCCTTACGGGCGGAGGTATTGGGGAGCAGGTGGGCACTGAGCCGCTGGGCGACACTCGCACCTAGCAGCTCGAGGCCTAAGTAGCCGATATGAGGGGTTAGCCGACGGCCCTCTCAGGGTTGTTTCAGCAGTTCTTACAGCAGTAGGTTGCAATTGCTGTCGCCCTGGTTCCACCTCCGGCGCAGGACACTCCGGCAACTGTGGATCCTCCGACGACATCCGTGTCTACCATGGCTCTAGTTGTCACTACCACGACCACGACGGCCACCACGACGATTTTCGCTAGGGGTACTGAAGCCCCTGCAGCGGAGGGCACCCGCATTAGGGCAAGGTTTGCGGTGTTCCAAAAGATCGATCTGCCAAAGTTTGTGGGAAAGAAGGATGGCGGTTAGGCAGTTGACCGTTGGGTTGCTTACATGGAGAAGCTGTTCCGCGATTTGCATATCCAGGAACAAGATAAGGTTCCGTTGGCCGCTTACTGCCTGGAGGACGAGGCACACTTCTGGTGGTTGCACCTCTTCGAGAAGAAGTATGTTGAGACGTGCCCGCCCTGGAGGGAGTTCCAAGAACTCCTCTACAGTCAGTATTTCAAGGACGACACTAAGCAAGGCCTGGAGCACTAGCTGGAGCGGCTCAAGCAGGGCAACCGCACTGTGGCGGAGTACGAGCGAGACTTCTCTCGCGTTGCAGGGCTGATCACTTTTGAGGTCCGCGATGAGTACCACAAGGCTCGGATGTTTGCTGGGGGCTGAAGCCCAACATCCGAATTTTGATCACATCCCACGCTGCGCTGAAGTTCGACGAGTGCCTGGATCTGGCCCGGATGATCCAGAATGATATGGAAGAGGCACGAATCAAACGTGATGCATCCAAGAAGAACAGTGATAAGAATTGTCCCCACTCCAATTCGAGCGGTGGCTTTTTCTCCAGTAAGAGGCCACCAAAACATCCTCGTTCTCAGTAATCAGCTTGGAGTGCACTATTGGACAGCCAGCGACAGGGTGATCGACCCTATGTGATCTGTGGGCAGGCTCATCTGGTGACTGCTTACCCACAGCGGAGGGACCATTGTTTCAGGTGTGGTCAGTCGGGCCACATTTGAGCTGATTGCCAAAGGAAGGTAGGACCACTCAAAGTGATGTTTCTTCTCCAGCCGCACCGCGCCATAACCGTGGAGCCTCGACTGCTGGTGCTTCGTCTGGGCACCCCTCTACCTCACGCTAGAACGAGAGGGCGCGCCAAGCACCTGGTAGGCGTGTCTACAACATGTCCCACCCTGAGGGCGAGACAAGTGGCGACGTTGTTGCAGGTATTACTACCTTCTACACCACTCGTGCTAGAACCATTTTTGATACTGGAGCATCTTACTCATTCATTTTGCATTCATTTGCATGTGATCATAGTTTTTCATCGAGTCCACTCTCTTTGGCACTCCTGATTGAGACGCCTAGAATTATTCTGGAAGCAAATAGATGCATCATGTCGTGCCCTATTGTTTTGGGCGATCGGGCGTTCCTAGCGAATTTGGTGCCGATCTCGATTAAAGAGTTTTATGTGGTACTTGGGATGGACTGGCTCACCAGGCACCACACTTCTATCGACTACAAGCGGAGGATTGTGACATTTGCGGCGCCCGGGGAAGAGGAGTTCGTCTACCAAGCATGTAAGAGCTCTTTCTTCGCCATGACTATCTCTTCAGCTAGGGCAAAAAAGCTTATGAATGGTGGATGCGTGGCCTATCTAGCTTCCGTGGATGCTATCCGCCGAGCGGCACCTGCATTGGAGGAGATTCCGGTGGCTCAGGAGTTCCCTGACATATTTCCAGCAGAGCTACCGGGAATGCCTCCAGACAAGGTGTCACGCCCCGGGACCCAGCGGGAGCCCGCCCGGCGCGTGCCCAGACCCGCCATATGTCTACAACATATAAGGCGTCTAAAAACAACAATAATAATGGCAATAATAAAAGGCATCTAGAAGTACCAGAGCATAATAAATGTCTAAATGCTACAACAAGGGATAAGGATAAAACAGTAAATCCATTAAATAAAACTTAGNTCTGATTTTGGAATTTTGGGTGCCAAGTCCTACTCCAACATCCTCGGGATGCGTGCCAAGGGTCGGGACACTATCAACGACCCTCCAAAAACTGTGGAAAGGCTCCACACACAGATCAAACACTCGAATCTTGCAATTTGCTAAGATCCAGTGCATTACACAAGGAGATCGAGTTCTTTATTGAGTTGGTCCCTGGCACAACACCGATCTCAAAGGCCCTCTACTGAATGGCCTTCATTGAGCTGAAGGAGCTGAAAGCTCAGCTCGAGGATCTACTGGATAAGAAATTCATCAGACCTAGTGTATCTCCCTAGGGTGCACTAGTCCTCTTCGTCAAAAAGAAGGATGGTAGTCTACGGCTACGCATCGACTATCAGGAGCTCAATAAGGTCACTGTGATGAATAAGTATCCTCTTCCTCATATCGATGATTTATTTGACTAGCTTCAGGGATTATCTGTTTATCGGAAGATTGATCTGCAATTCGGTTATCACCAACTAAAGATCCGAGCCGAGGATGTGTCGAAGACAGCTTTCCGAACTCGTTACGGCTACTACGAGTTCACAGTGATGTAGTTTGGGCTCACTAATGCCCCGACGGCCTTCATGGATATGATGAACAAGGTGTTTTGGCCATTTTTGGGATCAGTTTATCGTGGTCTTCATTGATGACATCTTGATCTACTCGCGGAGCGACGAAGAATGCGAGGATCATCTACAATGAGTACTCCAGCTACTTCGAGATAATAAGCTTTATGCTAAGCTCAAGAAGTGTGAGTTTTGACTCCACGAGGTATTCTTCTTAGGGCACATCGTGACTCAGTCGGCTATCACGGTGGACCCGAAGAAGGTGGCTTCAGTGGTTGAGTGTCCTAGACCAACCACAATGACAGAGATCATAAGTTTTCTTAGCTTGTCAGGTTATTACTGGTGATTTGTCAAAGGTTTTGGCAAAATCGCCACACCGTTGAATAGACTGACGAGGAAAGGGAAAAAGTTTTGGTGGACTCCTGAGTGCCAGTAGAGTTTTGAGGAGTTGAAGGACAGATTGACCCATACACCCATTTTGACCTTAGCGCGACCGGGTGAGGTTTTCGTGGTCCATTGCGACGTCTCACGGGTAGGTTTGGGGTATGTGCTCATACAATAGGACCGGGTCATTGCTTACGCTTCGCGCTAGCTAAAGGGCTATGAGAGGAACTACCTGACTCACGACCTCGAGCTTGCGGCAATAATGTGTGCCCTTAAGCTGTGGAGGCACTACCTCTATAGGGCACATTGCAAGGTTTTCACTGATCACCAGAGCCTAAAGTATCTTTTCACCCAGAAAGAGATGAACCTCAAACAAAGGCGATGGCTCGAGCTCTTGTAGGACTACGACCTCTCTATCTAGTATCATCCGGGAAAGGCGAATATAGTGGTTGACGTCTTGAGCGGGAGTAGTCATCAGCTGAGTTGTCCTTTGTGATTACGAGGCAAGATCGTCTTGTGGAGGAGTTCCATCGTCTCGAGATAGAGGTTGTCCTCACTGGATCCACGGCCCAATTGATGACCCTAGTGGTGCAGCCTGCATTGACGGAGCAGATTATGCTTGGACAGCAGAGTAACCCCTACTTGTAGAAGGTGCGGGCAGATGTTGAGCAGGGCAAAGAATAGGACTTCTCCATTCTTTCGGACGTATCTCTTCATTTCAGAGGCAGGTGGTGTGTGCCTAGTGATGCGGAGCTGAGGAAAGACATCTTGTCCGAGGCGCATCGATTCTCTTACACTGTTCATCCTGGTGGAATCAAGATGTCTCGCGATCGAAAGCAGAATTTCTGGTGGCCGGGGATGAAACTGGACGTGGCACAGCACGTGGCTCAGTGCTTGGTGTGTCAGCAGGTGAAGGCCGAGCACCAGCGATAGGTAGGAAAGCTGCAACCACTTCCAGTACTAGTGTGGAAGTGGGAGTAGATTACGATGGATTTCGTCACGAGACTGCCCCGATCACAGCGGGGCCATGATGCGATCTGGGTTGTAGTGGATCGGTTAACAAAATCGCGCATTTTCTACCAGTGCATACTACTTGGTCCTAAGATCGACTGGCACAGCTGTACATCGACGAGATTGTTCAACTTCATAGAGTGCCGGCGTCGATCGTATCAGATGGGATAGTCATTTCATATCCCAGTATTGGCGGAACTTGCAGCAGGCCATGGGTACGAGGCTGAATTTCAGTATGACTTTCCATCCCCAGAACGACAGTCAATCGGAGCGAGTCATGCAGACTCTTGAGGATATACTCCACGCGTGCGTCCTAGATTATGGTGAGGGATGGTTCAAATACCTGCCACTAATGGAGTTCGCCTATAACAACAACTAACAGGAAAGCATCAGGATGGCACCGTGCGAGGCTTTGTATGGGCGTCGATGTCGGTTTTCTATCTATTGGGATGGCGTTCGAGATCGCCGGGTGATCGAGCCGAACTTGGTAGATGATATGGAGACGAAAATTCGCATTGCTAGAGAGCAGCTTTTGACTGCACCGCGTCGACAGAGTTGCTACGCGGACCAGTGGCAGCATGACCTGGAGTTTCAGGTTGGCAAGCATATATTGCTCAAGATATCACCCTCCAGGGGGATCAAGCGGTTCGAGTTGCGGAACAAGCTTAGTCCGTGGTTTGTTGGACTATTTGAGATTCGGGAGCGTGTTGGTTCGGTAGCATACAGATTGGCCCTTCCTCCGAGTCTTGCCCGGGTGCACAACATTTTTCACATGTCCATACTTCGAAAGTACATTCCAGATCCATCCCATGTTATCAGTCCGACGACAATTCAGCTGCAGGAGAATCTGAGTTATAAGGTGGCTCCGATGCGGATATTGGCACGTGAGGTGAAGCAACTATGGAATAGGAGCTTCTGTATGTGAAAGTCTAGTGGGAAAATCACAAGGAGAGTGAGGCAGCTTAGGAGCTTGAGTTTTCTATGCGGGAGTGGTATTCGCAGGTTACGGGAGATGTATGATTAAGTTTCGACGACAAAACTTCTTATAAGAAGGGGATGATGTAATATTTTAAATCAAGGAAATTAGAAATTTGAATTTGAACTTTGATTTAAATTGAATTATATATATAGAGAGAGAAAGGGAGAGAGAGAGAGTTCGGCTGGGATATTATCGATAGCACTAAGGATTTGGTGCTATCAAGTTTTCCACCATTAGATTTAACCCTTTGATTATTTTTACTCGTTAGATTATATTATTCAACCAACCACTCACTCAATCCTAGGGGGGCTCACATCATCGTAACCACATATTTCTCAATCCAAGGGGTAAAAAACTAATAGCACCAATAGCTTGGTGCTATTGATAGTATTCCAGCCTAATTCTATATATATATATATATATATATATAGAGAGAGAGAGAGAGAGAGAGAGAGAGAGTCTGACTGGGATACTATCGATAGAACCAAACATTTGGTGCTATCAAGTTTTATGCCTTTAGATTTAACACTCTGACTATTTTTACCCGTTAGATTATACTATTAAACCAATAACTCACTCAACCCTACGGGTCCCACATCATCTTAACCGTATATTTTTTCATCCAAGAGCTGAAAAGCTAATAGCACTGATAGCTTGGTGCTATTAATAGTATTTTAGCCTAGTTTTATATATATATATATATATATATATATATATATATATATATATATATATATATGACGTGGCTACTATACTATTATGAGTATTGGAGCCCCCGTGCTCATAAGTTGTTTTCGATGATGGAGCTTCTGAATCGACGATCCACTCCGTTAAATATGATCTAGAGTATTTGAAACTTCTAGAAAATAAATTTCGTAAATTTTCGAAATCATAATAAAGTCCATCAAGCGGGCATAATATAAACAGTCAAAATTGAACGACGTCCTAAAAAAGGATGATCAGATCCTTCAATTCAAGATCAGAGTTATTGATCTTTATCTAGGTAGTGAATAGAATTTTCTATCAAAAATTCAATAAATTCCGATTCTTTTACACCGTTAAACTAGCAAGTATCCCATACCGGCCATTAAAAATGACCAAATTTGTGACCTCTTGATCGTAAGGAAAATGATGTCAAAAAATTATAAATTTTGATTTCTAGAAGTTTTAAATGCTGTAAATAACGTTTAACGGTATGGATCGTCGATTCGGAAGCTCTATCATCGAAAACGATTTATGAGTATGAGAGCGATCGTACTCATAATAGTATAGTAGCCGGACTCTATATATATATATATATATATATATAGAGTGGAGCTAGAATACTTTTACAAGTATTACCTGGGTGGTGCTTTAGTGTTTTTAGTCCTTGGATGGAGAGATGTGAGGTTGAGATGATGGTGGTAGGTGGTGGTAGGTGGTGGTAGGTAGAATAGTGTTTGATCCAAGGACTATTAGTAATTAGGAAGTAGATCCAATGGCTAAAAACCTAATAGCACCATGGGGGTGATACTTGTAAAAGTATCCTAGCTCAACTCTCTCTCTCTATATATATATATAGAGAGAGAGAGAGCTAGGCTACTATACTATCGGTACCACGGAGGGCTCTGTGCTACCAAGTTGTTTTCGATGATGCGGCTTCCAAATCGACGATCAGCTCCGTTAGACCTGATCTACACTATTAAAAATATTTAGAAACTAAATTTCATAATTTTTCAATATCATTTACCTATCAAACAAGTAGTCTAAAATTGAACAGCTGAAAATAAAAATCTCATAAAAAATGATGATAAAAAGAATTAAATTCAAGATCATATATACTTATCTTACTCTAAATAGTGAAAAGAATTTTCTATAAAATTTTCATCGGATTTGGATTGTTTTACAACGTTAAACTCTCAAACACACCACATCGGCCATTAAAATTGTCAATTTTGAGATATTTTGATCACTAGTCAAATGATGTCGAGAAAAATCTAAAATTTAGTTTCCAAATACTTTCAATATACTTTCAATAGTGTAGATCAACTCTAACAGAGCCAATCGTTGATTTGGAAGCCACATCATCGAAAACCACTTGGTAGCACGGAAGCCTCCGTGCTATCGATAGCATAGCAGCCGGACTCTCTCTCAGAGAGTCCAGCTGTTATACTATCGATAGCACCAAGCACTTGGTGCTATCAAGTTTTCTACTGTTAAATTAACCCCTTTGATTATTTTACCCGTTAAATTATACTATTCAACCAACTACCNTAGAAATAAAATTTCATACATTTCCGATATTGTTTTCTTATCTATCGAGTGGACACAAAAATGAACGGCTGAAAATGAATATTCTTTAAAAAATGATGATAGGAGTCTTGTAATCAAGATCAAAAGTATAGATCTTGTTTTAAATAGTTTAACGAATTTTCTAACAAAAATTCAATTGATTTGGATATTTTTATGCCGTTAAACGAGAAAACGCCTCATATCGACCATTAAAATTACAAATTTTGAAACACTTTGATCATTAGGCAAATGATGTCGAAAAGATTTGAAATTTGATTTCTAAACACTTTAAGTGGTATAGATCATGTTCAACGGTGTCGATCGTCGATTTGGAGGCTCTATCATCGAAAACAAATGGGTGGCAACGGAGCCCGTTTGCTATTGATAGTATTCTCGCTCAACTCTCTTTCTCTCTCTCTTTCTCTCTCTCTTTCTCTCTCTCTCTATATATATATATGTATATATGTATGTATGTATGTATGTATGTATGTATCACGTTTGGAACCGGAGAGAGGCTGGGTTTGTCACGAATCTGTGACCAATTTTGTAATATACCGAAACTTCGGTAAATTATATCGAACTTTAGTCAAATTGACCAAAGTGCGAAGTCGGTTGCTTCGGAACGCTTCGGAAAGTCTAAAACACGTTGAAATGAGTTATATAGGGTGTTAAGGACCTTGGTGAGCAGCTGGGAGAAATTCTGCAATTTTCGCTGAAAACAAGCTCACGGGGTTCGGACCCTATGGAGGGTCCGGACCCCGTAGCCTGAAACAGCCAAGTGCGGGCTGTGTGAGAAGCAGCTTGGTTGAGGGGTTTTCTGCAATTATACATGAGTGGGGTTATGTATGAGGGTTGTAGCTCATTTCCCTCTCACTGTCCCTCACTTTGTTCACAAAAGAGAGCTCTCTCTCTCTCTCTCTCTCTAAAGGGTAGAAGCAAGGGAGGATTTGGTGGAGAAGGAGGCTAGGAGGTGAAGCCATCTCTTCTTCTTCTTCATTAGCTCAAGAAAGGGAAGCTTTTTAAGGTAAGCTTCAAACCCTTTAATGGTAGAACCCTAGGAATTGGTTCAAATGCCCTAGAAATGGTTTTAGATGGATCTCTAGATGATATTAAGCCTATTTTTGCTTATCTTAAAGATCTAGGTAGAGTAGAAAAAGTTAGCCTGGATCTTAGGAGGAACGATTTAAGAGCTCTAGAGAAGGTCTGGAAAGGCCACTAGAAAACAACAATTTAGCCGAAAGTATGGACACAATGTTACTACAGTGCAATGTTAGGGCTCCAAATTAGGGTTTTTGTCATAGATTGGTTTAAATATAAATTGACCTTATAGAAACCAAATTGAAGGCATTTCTAACGCGCTGGGAGACTTGGTTCGAAGATCCGACGAGTCTACGCAAAGATATTGAAGAAAAAGCCTGTTTCGGTTTCGTTTTGCCGCAGGCGAGAGAATAGGCGGCTAAAAATCACGAAACTTGAACTGTAACACCTTAGCAACCATACGAGGTGGGTGATGCTATTCAAAATCCTCGAATTTCCTCTTATGTCTAAAATGTTGTTTCTTGAGCATATTTATATATTGAATTTCATTCATTTTAGGGTCATTGAGAGCATGTTGACATGTGTTGTTGTATGTTAGTAATACAAAATGCATATGAGATGTTAGTAAGCTATGGAAAACTTGTAAAACCCTATAATGCATGTGTAACACACTGAACTTTTGCAAATTGTGAGGTTCGAGTGTTTGATCTGTGTTTTGAGTTGTTTCAGGTATTCTGGAGGGTCGTAGACTGTGTTCTGACCTATGACTCGCATCCCGAGAATTGAAGATTAAAACTTAGCACCAAACCTCTAAAGTGCAGGAAATTGGACTGCTCTCGGGTTTGCCTCTGCTCGGGGACTAATTAATTTATATTTTAGCATTATTTTGATCAATTTGATCAAAGTTAGCTTTGCTTTCGGAACTTCTCTTTCGATTTCATTTTGCGCCCGATTTGCACCGAAACACTCAAATACCTCCAGAAGTCATTCCCACGCATCCAAAATTACTCGGGAATAATGCACATCCAACTCAAACCTCTCTTTGATCACCCAAATCACAGTTAGCATCGCAACCCGAAATTTTCGGTACATTACACTGCCTCTGCAGAGCAGAGTATCGGTACTACATCGGGCCCGTACCGGTACTGGACCTGGTACCGGTACTGCATCAGGCTGTTAACCGGTACCCAGTGTATTTGTCCGCTAACCCAAGGCTAGGGTTGCGTAGGCTGTTGCTTGGTATGGTGACACTTCCCCGTGTTAACCGGTAAGCAGTGCAGACTGCAGTTTGGCAGTTTTTGAGGAGTGTTTTTGGAATTGTAGCAATACTACAAATACCCCACACCCCTTTGATGGTTCCTTGAGCTTGGAACCTGAGGAGAGAAGGTAAGGAACCTCTCCTCTTCCCCTCTTTGATTTCCTTCCAGTTGGTTTGGATTTTTGAGGATTAATTACCTCTTTTTGCTTCTTTTTAC
The DNA here is from genome assembly GCF_001540865.1 of Ananas comosus. NCBI lineage: Eukaryota > Viridiplantae > Streptophyta > Magnoliopsida > Poales > Bromeliaceae > Ananas > Ananas comosus. Next base: position 8,773,685 of record NC_033622.1, read on the forward strand.
TTGTCGATGGCATTTCCACCATGAGAGAAGTTTTGGAGCTCAGATTGGAGCTTGTTGGAGGGGAGATCTTCAACCCTAGCTGGTTTCTAGTGTGGTTTGGAGCTTTTAAAGAGGTTAGTGACATATTTCTCTCATTTGATTCATGTTTTAGTGGATTTCTTGAGATGAAACCCTAGAAATGAAAAAGCTAGGGTTTATTTGAAAATTTTTGATTTGTAGCTTTTGGAACCTAATTGATTGGTTTAGAACCTTCCTTTAGGTTGGTTTTGGAGCACTCTAGCTTCCATTTGGGATTTGAGAGAGATTTTCACCATACAAGGTGAGTTTTTGCCTTTTCTTGGGTTGGTTAATGTTTGATCCTAGGAGTGTTCATTCCTTGTATTTAACTCTCTTAGAATTTACTTTAGGGAGCTAGGAGGCTAGTGGACACCTTTTTTTACGCAAACGAAGGGTTGCAAGGAGTTCTTGGTGGATTTGACCTCACCGAAATGGGTGAACTCCCTCTATGTTATTTTACTTATTGTAAAAATGGAAACTCATGCATATTCATGGTAGATAGAGCATATGTGAATTTTAGAATGTTTAAAATGCATATGTTATGTACCATAAATTTTGACCTCTATATAGTAGAGAGCTATGTATATAGAAATCGTGCAAGTGAATGTCATTCTCTTATGTAACTCGAAAATCATGTTTCATGTAATGAAAATGACTAGAATAACATGCTCTTGGACATAGAACTCATGTTTGACATAGTGGACAAAAATGTCATAAAGAAGCATTCAACATAGGGAATGGCTAAACTTCTACATGATGACATAATGATAGACCTTGGGTCACTAACTATTATACCATGTTTTAGACATGATGACATTGGACTTGGGACGGATATGTACGCTTGCTTGCCATTGTGCTCATTAGCACATGCTTGTGAGGGTTGCTTCCCACAAGCCGGCACTCCGGAGATAACCATCGCAACATAAGCTCGCCCGTGCGGGATTGGGCGCCGAAATGGGATGCCCGTGCAGGATTTCGCCCGTTTTCGTCCGTTTTCGCTCATTTGACCTCCGATTCTTTTCAAATCAAACTAAGACTCCCCAAACATATTTACGAGTGTATTTTCATCATCTTCTCATCCACACTAATGCCGGATTTAGTTCACGGCGCAACATAGCCTTTCAGGTCCGTTTCCGCGCCTACGCGCACTGAAACGCCCGAATGCTCTCGAACTTCACTGAACTTCACCAGAACCATTCAAATGGCTTTTCAACCAAATGTACACCATAACCTCATATTTTTAGAAGTTCGGTACCTTACATCCTCCCCTCCTTAAAAAGAGTTTCGTCCTCGAAACTAACTCACTTCAAATCTAACACACACCTCAACTCAACTTATTGAGTAATGAGGGTTCCAATGCACTTTCGCACTCCGGGGTGTCCTTTCACTCATCGAAACTCTCCCAAGGCCAACTACGGAGGATGTGAGACCAAGTTCACTCACATTTGCTAAGTGTAACATCGAAAGTGCATTACTTGCACACAAGGAATCTCTTCTTGCACTACTTTCCTAATCGGGGAACACACTCCGATTCGATCACCGGCATTGCCTAGAAGCAATATCATTGGTGCATTGATCAATCGCGAGTGCTACCATCATATCCGGATCTTTGCTTCATTGCGAGATGGCACACTGCGGCACATCTCCAATGTTAATCCTCAAGAGAGCAATATTCTCAACTCTATATAGCTATGCGGTATTCAAGTGTCTCTAAGAGACTACTTTACCTTATCTTTCAATTGCCACTTCCAACATCAAATCGCTCTACAACGAACTCACACGAACACTCTGTTCGCAAATCCGAGCCAAACTCCTCATCACTCTCACAAGTGTAGCCAACTGCTCGCAAAGTTCCAAGTCTCCGCTCGCCTCGGATTGCTCAAGGACATCACTTGTCCTATCCCGCGCCGATTTAGACGAAGATCGCCTGCGCGGTGCCATCGTTCCCTAAACCACGACAACACGATCAGTCTTGACCCTCTAGGTTAAGCACAACCAACGCCGACTCGAAAGTCAATCAGGCGAAAGTCACGCAAGGGCGTCTATTCTCATCAATCGGTTTCATGTTGTCGCGCGCCAACATGAACACACTTGGCTGAGAATACACCACACCTTGAGTCTACCTCTAATATCTGTCTTAGAGGTTTACAAAACTTGACCCAATCGATTCAACTTCCGCCACCGTATAGGTTCACGTTCCACTCACGCACCTATAGCCTTAAGGTTCACCGTCCTAGGGTCTCCTAAGTCAGTCCTAGACTCTCTCTTTGCTTGCTCTTTACTCGCTCTGATACCATCTTATCTGTCATGCCCCGAGACCGCTACCAATTTGATCCGGCTCGGGCACGTCGAACAGACGTCGGACGGACAGCACCTCCCCTGTCCGCCCAAGGCAAAATGACGAGATCATGTACAACAAGTTTCCAGGAAATCAACTTGAATACATACACGATCAACAACGACAACGAGAGCACAACCAGTGCTGAACAACCAAGAGCAAGCATCACAAGTAGAGTACATACAAGTGAATAAAGAGAGATACTAACTAACTATTACAACCATTATTTACATTGATTACATTTACATTCTTCCAAAACATAAACATAAAGTTTACAATTCTTCAACTCATCTCACCCTATACATCATCTACTCTCAAATACAAAGGGTAGCTCTAATGCAAAAAGGAAGGTAAGCTACTACAACGACTAGGGCGTTAAGCCCTTACCACGATCCTCAACTAGCGTGCTCGTACTCGGCCCTGCAACAAAGTGGGGTGAAAACTACGAATAGTTCCCAGTGGGTTCGGCCACCGACTCCGCCGATTTTTCTACTAGGTCTAAGCAGGCATAGGCAGATAGATAGATAGATAGTTTGAAAGCGATAACAATAAGAAAAGTGCAAGTACTCTACCATGCCTTAATCCATTATAATGAATGCATGCACTACATAGTAAAGGCTAGCTACCATGCTACTATTGTCACGCCCCGGGACCGATACCAATTTGGCCCGACCCGAGCACGTCAAACAGACGCCGAACGGACAGAGTTTCCCCTATCCGCCCAAGGCTCATCACACGTACATTTTCATCAATAGAGAAAAGCACTAGTGGAAACATACACAAACGGCTTACACGAGGGTAAGCAGTAGCCATTAGTGAAAGAAAGGAAAACTAACATTCACAAGTAATATGATTCATTTTAGATCATATACATTGCATTCATCTAGTAATTTATCGAATTCTTACATTCATTACATCATTTTCTTTCTTACATCACATTTACCTCAAAATAAGCTTTACATTCTTTTCTTTACATTGCTAATCATCAACTACAAAAGATGATAAAAGGGTGTTTGCTAACAAAATGTACCCAACGTTGGTGGCCTCTGACTAAGGCGCGATACCTTTACCTCGGTCGCTCGCCGGCTCGCTCGGTCCCGGCTCTGTGGAAATAGTGGGGTGAGAACTACAACAAAGTTCCCAGTGGGTTCGGCCTCAACATCACCGACTTTCCCACTAGGACTAACTCAGGCATAATAGAAAGGATAAGCTGAAATATAGTAACCAATCTACAACATGATGCTAATATGCCTGAACAAAAGCAAGGATTATGCTCAACATTAACATATGCAGATTATGCAAGTTCTTTGTTCTTTACACTTTACTCTTTGTTCTTTATTCTTTACACTTTGTTCTTTGCTCTTTTTCTTTAACTCAAGGTAACCGGGGTTTCGCCACATTAACTTGTTCACATTAAGTCCATCATGCAGGAACTCACCAGCTAGACTCGTCCTTACGGTCTACTCCAAACGGATGCATAACTCCGGAGCGCATCGCCCGAGGGGAGCGACTCGCCTTCGAGCACGGAACTCATAGCAAGTATGATCGGAATCTTACTCAAAGATTTATAAGTCAATCTTGACTTTACACTAGTCTAGTGTTCTTTGCATCACTTTATGTTGCAACTCATGCAATCAACATTCTTTACATTTTCATTCTTCTGCTAACTCTAGCATTCTTGTTCTTTACTTTTCCGTTCTTATTGCCACTTTACTTTAACTTACACATTGTCCTTTTCATCATTCTTAAATTGCATGGTTCTTTGCATCACACTAACTCTAGTTCTCTTTACTTTACATTTTCAAATTGCCACTCGATCTATGTCATGTGCCATACCGTTCTTTTGCTCACTTTGGTGCTCACATTTCCTCTCATCATAATCTAGGGTTTTGACATTATTAGCGTCTCACCATCTCATTATGCAATTGTGTCTCACCATCATGCAATCATCACATCTCATCATTATTTACCCTAATATGCAGCAACAATATATATATATATGCTCAAATAATGACACATATAGGCCATAGAGAGTCAATGAGTTTGAGAGAACACCACCTCGTAGGGCTTATCAAGGTGCTCAGATGATTCTTGGGATTTTTAGTATGCTTCGTTCTTTTACCTGCGCAAAACGAACCCTTATTAGGCGCATTTTCTCATAACTTTACTTTGAACTTTTCGTACGTTAATCAGCCGACCAACGCGTTCGGAAATTACCCAATTAGGTTTCGGAAGGGTTCAATTTGCACCTAGAACCTCATGAGCAAAAGCCCCCAATGTGCCCTGCTCCAATACACATGTCAACATAGGTTTGATTCTCATTGGGAGCAAAATAGCTTCAATAATACTCTAATTAGCTTCATAATAACCATCATAGGCTTTTCCAAAACCCAGTTTGGTTTCACCATTAGAGTGGCAGTGAGGCTCACCTTGAGCTCAACCATGATTTGATCTTCTAAAGAAGCAAAGAAAGCGTCAAAAACTACTAGATACTCCGATTAAAAACCATCTTAGGTTCATTAAACATTTCTAGGGTATCTGCATGATTACGGTTGAGCTTACCTCAACTTCACCTACTTGCACTAGTGAGAGGAAGAGATGAAGCCTCTTGCTCAAAAAGCTTCTTTTCACCTTCTTCTCCTTCTTTGCCTCTTTCTGTACTTCTTCTTCTTCTCCTTGCCTTCTAGAGAGATGAGGCGAAGAAAGGATGTTTTGAGAGGGTGGAGAATGAGAGAAAATCTCTATTAACCTCTAATAACATAGCTATTGGCAGGTTGCAAAATTGCCCAGCAAAACCTCAACTTTCATTTAATCACTGCCCGAAGCTGAGGCATGTCGCGCAGGCAGGACCGGTTCTCCCAGAGGACCGGTCACAACCGAACGTTGTCCCAGCGCAGCCAGAGCTGCTCGCGCAGTCAACCGGTCTCTCCTATGGGACCGGTCTCTGGGGGACCGGTCTCTCAGGCAGAGACCGGTTCCCGAGAGCTATCCTTCCAGGACTTAGCCGATTTTTCGGCTGTCTCATTCTGCACGCGTTCGGGGACCGGTCTCTCCCTTCAGGGACCGGTCCCCGAGAGCTCAAAAGCTGCAGTTTGCAGAATTTGATTCTTTAGCTCTCGAAAACCTTCCACAACTCACTTTTAATCATTTTAACACCTTCGGACTTTCCGAAGTGTTCCATCCTCGCACTTTGGTCAATTCGACTAAAGTTCGATATTCATTTTTCGAATTTTTCGGTATATTACAACTATGTCCAACAATGATGCTATTCATTAAATCACCCAATCACTCGGTTAACCCGTGGGCTCGCCCTCTATCTTACGTCTCAATCTCACGGCCCCCTTATAGGTGCCACATCTACTCGATCACACTGGTGAGGATCCACTCACTCACCCGACTCACAATCTACTCTCTACGGGGAGGATCCCCTCACTCGCCCGACTCACAACACACTCTCTACGGGGAGGATCCGCTCACTCGCCCGACTCACAACCTACTCTCTACGGGGAGGATCCGCTCACTCGCGCGACTCACAACCTACTCTCTACGGGGAGGATCCGCTCACTCGCGCGACTCACAACCTACTCTCTACGGGGAGGGTCCGCTCACTCGCCCGACTCACAACCTACTCTCTACGGGGAGGATCCGCTCACTCGCCAGACTCACAACACACTCTCAACGGGAAGGATCTGCTCACTCGCTCGTCTCAACACAGGCACCACAACCCAATCTCTATCTCACAGGTGAGGATCAGCTCACTCACCCGACTCACCTGGGGAGGATCAGCTCACTCGCCCAAGACCGTCTGTGGGACCCAAAAGGCTATCCCTATCGTGTGACAACTCCAGAGTGCACTACTTATATGGAGCGACCACCCCAAGCTTTGAACAGACATATGAGTATGATGAAATCCCCGTCACTGAGGATACCCTACCACTCTAGACAACATCACTTGGGAACTAGTTCATCCCTACGTTCAACATACAATAAGTGTTTCCATTTCACTCTAGTTATCATGCCACTCGTCAAGTTATTCATTTATTTAGATGCCACTCGTTCTTTAACCCTTGTCAACACAAGATTAAGTTCATCATTTACTTTACCACTATAGGGTTCTAGGTCACAATTCCTCTATTCTCATGCATCCTAAGTCCAGTGCCAAACTCATGTTGCTACACTACTAAGGATCATGCAAGAATTAATAGAAATGCAACTATTTAATACCCTATTATGCATAATAGTTACACTAGTCCAAATGCCATTCGTTCTTGTTTAAGTGTTCCCAATACACTAATTACACATCCAATAGGTTTTCGTCTACCTAGGATCAAATCAACATTTATCATCTCATTATAGGGTTACTAATCAACATATCTCAATCTCATGCATACAAGGCTCAAGTGTTAAACAAGTAATACAACACTACCTCTAGCATGCAAGAATACATAACAACTAATTAAGCACCCTATAATGCATCATGCTCAATATGCATAATTGATCAACCATAATACTTAGACATAGGGAGCAGTTCAACTACTTCGGGATGGTCACCACCCACCTTTTATAGCGTTCCCATTGCTCGTCGTCACTCGCAATCGGCCTCCCGCGACACACGCCGCTGGGCTCGACCCAATCCACGCGCGACCACCGAATGACCTCCGATCCGCGATCCGAAAATTATAGGTCTTCGGTTATGTGCTTCGGTGCTCGGGATCTGATTTCATGATTTTTGGACGTCGCCTCCGCCCTCCAGGCGGAAACGAAGCCTAAACGTCCGTTTCATTAATAACTTCGTGTAGACTCGACGAATCGCCGAACCAACTTTGCCAACGCATCAGAATACCTAGCAATTAGGTTTACAACCAATTAAAAGAGATCAAAACCCTATATTTCCCAAAACCCCATTTTGGAGCCCTCACTACAACAGAATTAGGTTATAGGGACACATGTTTGGGACACTTTTGAGTAAGTGTCCTATTTATCCTAAAACTTAAAAAAATATCTACTAATGCCTAAATATAAAGCCCAATCCAACCAAATATAAAAGATTACTCTACTCAACCCACCACACCCAGTCTATTTGGCCCGATTACAAATAGAAAAAAAAAAAAATCAATTACCATTTTTTCTTCTCTCTTCACTCAATCCACTGAAATTCTAGACGAAAAGCCTTTCCTGTCGTCCTCCTCCGCCACCGCAGCCAACGAGATAGAGTTTCGGCGGTTGCTAAATGCTTAAATAAGTGTTGGTAAATTAGCAGCACTCTTTTAGGTTATAACGACACTCTTTAACTGTCACTATATACCTAGCGACCCCACATATAGCAACACTTTTTAAAAGTGTCGGTAATTTTAGCTAGCAGCACTTTCTTGACATGTACCTACATTTAAAAGTGTCGCTATATACCGTTTTTGTTGTAGTGCCTAGGTTTCAACAACACAAAAATCCGCGATTCTAGCTTGAGATTCAAGCATGGAACATCTATTGGGGATGCTAGAGTTCAAACTAAACCAATCCTAGAGCATAAAACTCAAACCCTAGGAAAATGCGATTAAAGGGTTTGGAGCTTACCTCTCCAAAACTTGCTCCAACTTAAAAAAGAGATAAGAAGGTGATCTATTTCTTCTTCTTTGTCTCCTTCTCCTCCTACTCCTTTTCTTTCCTCTTCTTCTTCTTCTCTTTCTTTTCTTTCTAGAGAGAGAGAGGGAGAGTTTAGGGTTGCAAGGATGAGAGGGAAGAGAGAAAAGACCCATTTCTCTCTTCTATACACTCACATGAGTGCAAAATTGCATAAAAACTCTTCAACAATGCATTTCTCGCAACAGCCCAAACTGGGCATTTTTCGCGTACGGGGACCGGTCCTTGGATGAGGGACCGGTCCCTGACAAACCGGTCCTTGCCTGAGAGACCGGTCCCCGAAGGTCCAGAACTCAGCCTCAAGGACTTAGCCAAATTTTCAGCATTTTCGCCCGTTTTCGTCCGTTTTCGCTCGTTTGACCTCCGATTCTTTTCAAATCGAACCGAGACTCCCCAAACATGTTTACGAGCGTATTTTCATCATTTTCTCATCCACGCTAATGCCGGATTTAGTTCACGGCACAACATAGCTGTTCGGGTCCGTTTCCGCGCCTACGCGCACTGAAACGCTCGAATGCTCCCGAACTTCACCAAACTTCACCGGAACTATTCAAATGACTTTTCAACCAAATGTACACCATAACCTCATGATTTTAGAAGTTCGGTACCTTACAGGCTCGGGATCGCGGTAAAGGGGTCGCTTAACTAGCTAGCGAGGAGTATCTACTTTTAGGTGGTCATCTCTCTATTTTTGTACTTATTGTAGAGAGTGAGAGTTTTTATACCCATGTGTAGAGACCACCATTTTTGTGTATTTAGCACTTGTATTTGGAGTTGTATGATGTTTTATTTATGGTTTTTATACTTTGTTTAGCTATTTCATTTATCCTACTTGTCATTAGAACTTAGATATTGTATGCTCTGATATCTCTATATGTTGGCACTTGCTATTTCTTTATCACCTTGTTGTAGACGCCTTATATGTTGTAGGTATATGGTGGGTCTGGACACGCACCGGGCGGGCTTCCGCTGGGTCCCGGGGCGTGACAGATTATTTTGGTATCAGAGCCTAGGGCTGAGTCTTAGTGGACCTAGTAAACCTTAGGCCGGTTGGACTATAGGAAATAGGGTCGTAAGAGACGGGGTCTATTCGACATGTAAGCGAAAGTATCAAGATTGGGTTTTATGATAACTTTAAAAAGTTGGAGTTGAATCAAAGTGTATAACTTCTAAATTCGCGGAGGGTTACGATGGCGGCCGACAACGTAACATCGGGAGTTAGTAGTGAGGCACACTTCATTACTTTCGCATGATTTTGGATATTATTTTGTAGTATACTGAACTTTAGCAATTTGCGAAGTTCCGGTGTGGGGATGACGATTGGAACTATCCTACATGTTCTAAAGGGTTTAGAGATGGTTGTGGAGGAGTTTGAGGATGTTTGGAGCGCAAGAAGTGAGAAAGTGCATTGCTCCTGCGAAATTTGGCCATACTGCATTGTTGTACCAGTACAACATTGATGCTATACCGGTACAACAAGCAGCAGCAGCAGCAGCAGCTGCATGGCAGCATGGGTTTTATGGTCATTTTACTTCTTGGTCTTATCTCTTAGCCTCTTTGGTCGACCCTCTGTGTTGGTTTACTGCAGGAATGAGCTGAGAATAGGGTTTGTAAGTTTCTTCTTCTCTCTCTAGAATTCTTCTCTCTCTTTTTACCAAGAACTCAAGGATTTAAGCTTGAACTTCCCCCCCTTACCAAGGTTAGTTGATTGGGAGTGCTTTGGAGTTGCTGATAAGGGAAGAAATAGGAGTTTTGGAGAGTGTCTCACAACCTGGAGCCTAGCTGTGGCTTGGTTGGTGCTTTAGAGAGGTAAGTTAGTAATTACTCTCTAGTTTGGGACATAGTATTGGATTATGTAATAGTTGAGTTCTTTGTTACTAGCTGGTTGGTGGGGAGAGAATTCGGCAACCATAGAAGGAGGCTGGGGCTGTGGAATTTCCATTCGGAACCAAAGGAAAGTATTATTAAAGTTGTGAAGGTATACTACTTAGTAATTTCCTTAGTTGAATGGTTTAACGTAAATTGAAGTAGTTCGTGGTACTTGAGCTCGCAGTAGGTATACTCACTCTCTTGAGCTAAGTTGATGACTTGTAAAGCTGAGTGTAAGTACTTCCAGCTGCAGCAAAGTGAAAGTCCCTGTGGAGAATTTAAACAGGTGAGATTTCAGCACTTATTGAGTGGTTTTATAAGAGTATTAGGGCTGTTTCGAGATTAATTCGCAGCAGGTTTGCGACAGATAGTTGGAGTGCTTCCAGTTGACATTTAGAAACTTTTGGAGGTTAAATTTGGTGCTTTAACCTGAATCAAAACAGGGATTCCAGCTAGAGCAGTATACAAGGTGAGAATCTCGCTGAATTTGAATGTGTTGGTAATCGTTTTAATACAGTTTTTAGAGTTAGTTCACAGCAGGTGTTGCAACTACCACAAGCTGAGTATAGAGACTTGTGGAGCTGAATTAAGGTACTTTAACTTGCTAATACAGGGAAATTCAAGTTGAGTCTTAAGTTGGGGGACTTGGAGACATCGGATTACTCTCGTGGAGTTCGACAAGAGTTGTCGACTAGTAGGTGGGTCTGACCTTACCGAAGCCAGTGAATCTCCCCTATGTTCTATATGATACGATGGAACCGTTAATCATGTACACGTAGGTTATCATGTTATTAAACAAAGGGTACTTGGGCAATGAATATACTTGTTGAATATAACGGTTCGGTTCAAATGCATTGATAATTAGTTAAACTTGATAGTCATCAGCTAGTGACATTATTATACTTCTTTAAAGTAGAGAACAAGGACATGTACTTGTGACATGGAAAATAATGCATTTATACTGTTAAGTTCCAATGGCATATGTAATCAGCACTTCTTTTATGAGTTATTAATCTAGTGGATACTAGCATTTTTCATCACATTCAGATTCCGACCCATTGGTCGAGAGTGAGAACTTTACATGTTAAAATATGACGACTAAGAACTGTTGGACTATGGATCGTGCTTGCTTGCCATTGTACTCATTCGCACATGCTTGTGAGGGTCGCTCCCCACAAGCCGGCACTCCGGAGTTGGCCTACGCGACAGATTGCTCGCCCGTACGGGATTGGGTGTCGAAGTGGATTGCCGTGGGGAGTTTATACTACCACGCGGCCATTAGGCGCGGCGCAAGCTAGACTATCTTGGGTAGGCCCCTATGAATTAACCCAAAGTGCTAAATGATAACAATAGAGGAATATCACTGAATGGTCTACAGTTACATACCTACATGACTTGTTTATGTTTATTGCAATTACTTTACTAGCTTTCAGCTGATTGATATATTTGACAGACTGAAACATGTTCATCGTTAAGCATCATTAACATATCTATCCTACGATAACTGTTCTTACTTTTCAAGTAGTACATCATGAGCCTAGTGGTGCAATTCGCCGAGGTTGGCGGCTTACCCACTAGGAACTATTGTTTAATAGTTCTCACGCCCTTTTTGTGGTTATTTTTGCAGAGCCATACACGACGGGAGAGGCTAGGGATCGCGGCAAGGGAGTCGCGTCTAGCTAGACATAGTGTAGAGTCCTGCTAGGTGGTCACCTCGCTACTTGATATGGACTGACGAGGGTGATGTACGCCAGTGTATAGAGAGACTACCATTGTATATAGTTCTTTTGGGGGCGATCTTTTGATGTATATGTTATCTTAGAATGTTGTATTTATAGTCTTGGGTTTCTAGCTCTTGTTGAGTGTTTTGGGAGTTATATCTACTTTCCTTTTGTTAGTAGTACTATTACTATATACTTTGCTCTGATATCATGTTAGAACCTCTTATGATCTTTACTTGCTTAACATGATTTGGTAGACGTCTTATATACTGCAGGTATATGACAGGTCTGTGCATGTACCGGGTCTGCTTCCGCTAATATCCGGGCATGACATATTTGCTTGAGTGGGGTTACGTTAGCGTGGGTTTTACTAAGTTTCGGTTTTATGATATTGTAGTGATCATGCCGACGACTCGCTCTAAATCTATTGGAGCGAAAAATGTGGCAAATCTCGAGGAGGTGGAGACCTTCGCTACTTCCGGATCTAGCGAGGTCCGTGACTTGAGGACTCAGCTGGCGGTCCTCACTGATTTAGTGGTTCAGCAGGCAGCGGCGGCTCAGCGGCAGGCCGATGTGGTGCACCGACAGGAGACGCGGATGAAACGATTGGAGGACTTGCTACTACAGCAGGCGGCTCCTAGGGAGGCTCCGGTTCCCACGCCACCTGCGCCGGCGGAGGTTGTAGCACTGAGGGCGTCATCTCCATGGCCCGACACTTCACGGGCAGCACCTGTGGTCGCACCTCGGGAGGAGGATGTTGCTGGTCGCACCTCGGGAGGAGGATGTTGTGGCACCACCAGTTCAGGTGCCTCCGGCGGGGGCAGTTTTCCCCGTGATGGTTGCTGGAGAGGAGCGGGACCGACTTATGGATCGCCTCAATGAGTTCAGGAGGTGCTATCCCAGAATTTTTGATGAAGAGAAGGCCGACCACTGGATTGTAGAAAAGTGGTTGATGCATATGGAGAAGCTTTTTCGCGACACCTTTGTAGAGGAAAGAGACCGAGTTTGGCTCACTACTCATCGCTTGGATGGCGAGGCCTATCGTTGGTGGTTGGATATTCAAGACAACCCCAACACTGACCTTTCAGCGATTTCTTGAAAGAGGTTCAAGGAACTTCTGTTGGAGCACTACTTCCCCGACAGCGTCAAAAGGCAAATGGAGACAGACTTGCGCGGCTTGCGCCAGGAAGGATCGGACGGTAGCCGAGTACGAGAGGGAGTTCTCACGGCTATTACATTGCGTGCCTTTCGTCGTGCGGGACGACGAGGACAAGGCCCGCATCTTTGAGAGTAGGCTTCGACCGTCGATCTTCCAGTTTGTGCAATCATCAAATCTACAGACCTACCGGGAGGTGGTGAACCGTGCTCTCATTGTGGAGAGGGGCGCGGCGGATGTACAAGAGCGAAGAGAGGGCTTGGACAAGGGTAAGGGCAAAAGGCCCACGGCTGAAGGTGCTAGTCAGGTGCACTCTAGGAGGCCGCCGAAACACCATAGGAGCCAGTGGTAAGGGCGTGGCTCGTCGACGCAGCGAGGAGGTTTCGATCGTCGCCGACCTCCCTAGTGTGTGATCTGTGGTGGCCCCCACATGCCACCAGTGTCCATAGTAGGGAGGCAGGTGCTTCCTTTGTGGCCAGAAGGGCCACTTCCTGATTGAGTGCCCGAGGAGTTCGTCACCGGCACCGTCATCTGCATCGGCACCGGCATTACCAGCTGCTAGTCAGGGGACTCCATCGGCACACTATCAGCCTGGGCGGCCACCCATCCAGCGACAGACTGAGGGGTCACGACAGGCCCCAAGCGGGCCCATGTATGCAGCCCAGACAGAGGAGGCGGCAACAGCCAAGGATGTGGTGGCAGGTATCATTTTATTAAATGGCATTAGAGTTCGAGCATTATTTGATACTGGTGCATCGCATTCATTTATAAATCGGCTGTTTGCCGAGTTGCATGGCATCCCGTTAGTTTCTTTGTTGCATCCGGGACGTGTTGTTGTTCCCGACCACTCTTTGGATATTCGAGAGTATTGCCCCAGTTGCCCTATTCGGGTAGGAGATTAGATCATGCCTGTGGATTTACTTATATTGCGCAAACTTGGAGAGTTTGATGTAGTTTTGGACATGGATTGGTTGACAAAGTATTTCGCTACTATCGATTGCAAGAATCGAACGGTTACATTTAGAGAACCAGGGCAGAAGAAAGTGGTTTACAGGGGATGTCAGAGTTCACTATTTGCGATGACGATCAGCTCGTCTCTAGCTAGACAGTTGATCAGTAGGGTTTGCACAGCCTATTTGGCTAGTGTGGTGCTGAGAGGTGAGGATGATACCCCTAGGATTGAGAATATTCCAGTGGTACGAAAGTTTTGTGATGTGTTTCAACGGAGCTACCAGGTATGCCACCTGATAGGGAGATTGAGTTTGTGGTAGATCTCGTACCTGGGACTACCCCAATTTCAAAGGCACCCTATATGATGGCACCAGCAGAGTTGAAAGAGCTAAGGGCACAACTGCAAAATTTATTGGATAAAGGTTTAATCCGCCCGAGTGTTTCGCCTTGTGGAGCACCGATTTTATTTGTCAAGAAGAAGGACGGATCACTTTGCTTGTGCGTGGACTATCGTGAACTTAATAAAGTCATAATTAAGAACAAGTATCCGTTGCCGAGGATTGATGATCTATTTGATCAGCTTCAGGGATCTAGTGTGTATTCCAAGATCGACTTGCAATCGGGATACCACCAGCTGAAGATCAAGCCTGAGGATGTGTCGAAGACGGCTTTTAGAACACGGTATGGACATTATGAGTTTACCGTTATGCCGTTTTGGCTTACTAATGCCCCGGCAGCTTTTATGGATCTAATGAACCGTATTTTTAAGCCTTATCTAGACAGGTTCGTCGTGGTGTTCATCGACGACATCTTAGTTTATTCCCGAAGTGACAAGGATCATGAGGAACATCTAAGGCTTGTACTTCAAATGCTTCGGGAAAAGAAACTCTTCGCCAAGTTGAAGAAGTGTGAATTTTGGCTTCTTGTAGTGGCATTTTTGGGACATTTGATTTCTGCATCGGGTATAGTCGTGGATCCTAGAAAAATTAAAGCTATCAAGGATTGGCCTAGATCGGCGAGTGTCACGAAAATTCGGAGCTTTCTTGGATTGGCCGGCTACTACTGGAGATTCGTTGAGAGATTTGCAAAGTTATCTACTCCCTTTACGCGGCTCACGTACAAAGGCACCAAGTTCATTTGGAATGATGTGTGCGAGAGAAGTTTTCAAAAGTTGAAGCAAAGATTGACAACCGCCCCGATCCTAACCTTGCTAATTACTGGAGCAGGGTATGTGATTTATAGTGATGCTTCCTTTAATGGATTGGGCTGTGTTTTGATGCAGGATAGAAAAGTGATTGCGTATGCCTCTAGCCAATTGAAGGAGTATGAAAGAAACTATCCTATACACGACTTGGAGTTGGCGGCCATAGTCTTTGCATTAAAGCTATGGCGTCACTATCTTTATGGCGAGCGGTGGAAATATATACAGATCACAAGAGCTTAAAATATTTATTCACTCAGAAGGAGTTGAACTTGAGGCAGCGCAGATGGTTAGAGCTACTCAAGGATTACGATTTGACGATTCTTTACCACCTGGGTAAGGCTAATGTGATGGCGGATGCGCTAAGTCGAAAATCGACGGATAACATAGCGATGCTGGTAGTCACTTAACCGCCGTTGATTGAGCAGATGAAGCGGTTGGAGTTGGAGGTGGTGACTCCTGATACACCCTTGAGATTGATGGCTTTAACGGTGCGACCGACATTACCGGATAGGATTAAAGAAAAGCAAGTTCACCATGTGGAGCTGCAAAAGATTCGAGCTAAATTGGTTGATGGTCACACCGGTGATTTTCTTGTGGATGATCAAGGATTCTTGTGTTTTCGTGGGCGGATTTGTGTACCGGCAGAATAGGCAATTAAAGGGGATATACTTCAAGAGGCTCACCGTGCACCTTATGCTATACATCCGGGAGGCACCAAGATGTACAAGGACTTGAAGTTGCTTTATTGGTGGTCCGGGATGAAAAAGGATGTTGGTGAGTTTATAGCTCGATGTTTAACTTGTCAACAAGTGAAAGCTGAGCACCGGCTACCCGTGGAAAAACTTCAGAGTTTACCGATTCCTGTTTGGAAGTAGGAAAAGATCACCATGGACTTTGTTATGGGATTACCTCGCTCTCAGGCCGGGCATGATGCTATTTTGGTGATCGTGGATAGGCTGACTAAATCGGCTCACTTTATACCTATTCACACGACTTGGACAGGCGAGAAGCTCACACAGGTATATTTGGATGAGATTGTGCGACTTCACGGGGTACCTACTTCGATAGTTTCAGATCGAGATTCCCGATTTGTGTCTGACTTTTGGAGGAGTCTATAGGATGCCTTGGGCACGCGCTTGGATTTCAGTACAGCTTTCCACCCTCAGAGTGATGGGCAATTTGAGCGCACTATTCAGACTTTGGAGGATATGTTTCGAGCGTGCGTGATAGACTCCAGGGAGGATGGTCACAGCATCTACCAATGACAGAGTTTGCATATAACAACAGTTATCAAGCAAGCATCAAGATGGCACCCTTCGAAGCACTTTATGGGCGAAAGTGTAGATCGCCACTTCCTTGGAGTGAAGTTGGCGAGAGATTGGCTTTAGGCCCTGATGTGCTCGAGGAAGTAGAGGATAAAATTCGCATTCTTCGGGAGTGTTTGTTGACAGCTCAAAGCAGGCAAAGAAGCTACGCTGATAAGCGTCGACGAGACTTGGAGTCTCAAGCTAGAGATCATGTCTTCTTAAAAGTCTCGCCGACCAAAGGAATTAGAAGATTTGGGATTCGGGGTAAGTTAAGCCCCCGTTTCATTGGACCATATGAGATTTTGGAGTGTGTAGGCCCGATAGCGTATCGACTTGCCCTACCACCAAACCTATCGGACGTACACAACATCTTTTATGTTTCGGTCCTCCGGAAGTACATCTTCGATCCGGCTCACGTTTTGGATGCTATACTATTGGAGTTGAGGGATGACTTGAGCTTTGAAAAGCAACCGGTGAGGATTTTGGCTCACGAGGTGAAAAGCTGCGGAATCGTGATTTTCCTTATGTGAATGTAGTTTGGAGCAACCACAATGAACGCGAGGCCACGTGGGAGTTGGAAAGCGCACTGCAGGAGCGCTATCCCCATCTTTTTCAGATAAAGTCTTGAGGTAACTTGTTTTTTAGTTTCGCGGACGAAACTCCTTTTTAGAAGGGGTGAATATAACACACTAAACTTTTGCAAATTGCGAGGTTCGAGTGTTTGATCTGTGTTTTGAGTTGTTCCAGCTATTCTGGAGGGTCGTAGACTGTGTTCCGACCTATGACTCGCATCCCGAGAATTGAAGATTAAAACTTACTACCAAACCTCTAAAGTGCAGAAAATTGGGCTGCTCTCGGGTTTGCCTGTCACACCCCGAAACCGCCAATTTGGTCGATTCGGGCCCGTGCACAGACGCTGAAGAACAGAACCTCCTCTGTTCGTCTAAGGCTCAACAACAACAATAACAACAACTAAACATGTATAATGAAATGCTCAGGAAAAATTTCAGTATACATGGCTTACACGAAGGTAAGCAACATAAACAAGTGAAAGTAAACTAAAGTATTCATACATTGTATCTTGATTACTTTAAATGAAATACAAAACTTGCATAATTATTACATTCATTCTTCCAATATATACATTTGCCATCTCTCAATTGAATAATTTATACTTTATAACATACACTTTTCTTTCATCTCTACCAGATGAAATGTACAAGGTATATATATCTATACTTAATGGATGTCGCTATCTATGGCGAGCTGTCTCTGTCACGATCCTCAACTACCCCGCACTTGATAGAACCTACATGGTTACTGGGGTGAGAACTACTGAAAGTTCCCAGTGGGTTTGGCTACCGACCTGGCCGACTCACCCACTAGGTTTATTCAGGCATATGTAGGCAAGAAAAGAGAACAGATAGTAACCAACTATAATATGTAACTACTACAATACTTGTACAAAACTGAAAAGAACAGTATATAACATATGAAATTTATGCATGCATGCTATTAATAACGAATACCCAATCAATCTGGTTAACCATTTGGTTAACTATAACTCACCAACTCAATCCCTTTTTGTCGGGCCCTAAGCTGCCTCCCGACGAGACTGTCTGCTGGGAAGGCTTATACGATCAACCCAGTTGATGACACACTCCGGAGCTCATCGCCCAAGGAGGAGCGACCTTATCTCGAGCATTAGACTAATGTGAGTATGATCCAATCCTCACTTCGAGGATACACTGATAAAGTCACACTTTAACTTACTCTTTATGCTAGATTTACATGTCCAATTCTAGATGCTAATCAGTTCATCTAGTTTTAATGCCACACATTTTACAAACTCATTGTCCTTGTTTAACATTCACAATATTCGGTGCTATTCATGCAATCGATTCACAATGTCACATTGTCTATTATTTTATAGTACAACACAAATGTATACATCTATAGGGTTCTATGTTTACTAGTCATTGTCCACATGCATTTTGCTTCCAAAGCATACAATTAGAACACATATTACACTTTACCATATGACAATCACAACCCTATCATGTATGAATATCAACTAAACATGTATAATCCATGTATGCTCAAGAAAAGTGATAAAAATATAATAGGTCATTCGATGATTTCGGAAAGAACCACCCACCTTTAAATGATGCTGAAATGCGAGAAATCTATTTCCCGCAATTTATGAACCATCACAACCCTCGCTCACGACAAACGAAACTAAAATGAGGTTTTCCCTCACTAGCTTGCCGTAGGCTCGTCGGAAAATCAATTTGAACCTCTGAGCACGTCAGACTTTTCTTCATAGAGGAATAAAAGGGATTAAACTCAAGCTATATTTATATCTTACAAGTTCTATATTCAGCTCAAAAATCTGCATATGCTGCCAACAAACAACTCTCTTTAGGGTTCTCCTAGCAGCCTCTAGCTTTAGCACTTAAGCAATCCTTTGTTCAGCTCTTTTATATAGTAGATAACATCATTCAAACCAGGGAATATAATCAATTCACCACTTATTTCTGTACTAATCATAGCTTACATGCATACTATTCAACATGCACACATACAACATTTAGTTTGCTCTTTATATGTTTATCCACGACCACACCAATTCTAGAAGCTAATTTATCCATAGTTTAACTTCTTTACACAGTAATTAACATCATTCCTATTCAGAAATTAAGGCTAACCTAGCCCAGGTTTCACGTCTAACAACTATGCACATATATATCTATATGTATATACATGCTGTTTTTCAACATAGTCTCAAGGCTTTACATGCTAATACAAGTTGTAACCACTTAGAAACCCTTTATTCAACACTTCCATACAGCAGAGAAGGTCATTCAAACCAGGGATAATAAAAGTCTTCATCCAATTCCATCTCTAACCACCAATTCTAACATATACCATCATTAGTATAGTTTCTAGCTTTTCTCTATAACCATACAAGCTTAATTCACCTAGAAACCCTCTCATAGAGTAATTAAGCTAAATCCCAGCTGAGAATTAAACTTCTTACCTTAATTTGCTGCTCCACCAAGTTGCTTTCAACTTCTTAAATGTCACGCCCCGGGACCAATACCAATTTGGCCCGGCCCGGGCACGTCGAACAGACGCCGGACGGACAGAGTTTCCCCTGACCGCCCAAGGCTCATAACAAGTACATTTCAAGTAAAGGGAAAGCACAAGCGAAAACATACAAATACGACTTACACGAGGGTAAGCAATAGCCATGAGTGAAAGAAAGAAAGCTAAACAACCATACGAGTACTATGATTCACTTTTGATCACATACATTGCGTTCAACCTTTACATTCACGGTTCTTTTACATATACATGCTTTTCATCATTTCTTTTTACATCACATTTTTCTCAAAATAGAAATTTACATTCTTTTCTTTTACATCTCAATTCATCAAATACAAAAGATGAAGTAGGGGAATGCTACTACAAAATGTAAAACTCGACTTGGTAGTCACTGTCTATGGCGCGATACCATTACCGCAGTCGCTCGCCGGCTCGCTCGGTCCTAGCTCTGTGGAAATAGTGGGGTGAGAACTACAACGAAGTTTCCAGTGGGTTCGGCCCCAATCTCAACGACTTTTTCCACTAGGTCTAACTCAGGCATAATAGAAAGAATAAACAAATAAGTAGCCAACTATATAAATGCAACTAATATGCCTGAACAATGCGATCAATAAAGATGCTCAATATAAACTCATGAAGAATGTATGATCTTTGTTCTTTGTACTTTATTCTTTGGTCTTGCTCTTTCGTTCAATCTCAAGGCTAACCCGGGGGTATCGCCTCATTAACTCACCAACTCAAAGTCCATAATCGCGGGCCCTCAGCTTCCTCCTGCTTGGACCGTCATCTGGGGAACAGTACCAACCAGTGATGACAAACTCCGGAGCGCATCACCCGAGAGGGAGCGACCACCCTCGAGTAAGGACTTATAGCGAGTACGATCAATCCTTAACTCTAAGAATGTTCAGTTCAATCTGTTCCTTAACTCTAAGGAATTTATGCACAAATGACCCTTAGCTCTAAGGTTGAATGTCATTGTGTCAATCTCATGTTCTTTGCATTCTTTATCTTCGACCATGTCAATACACTAACTCTAGTGTTCTTTACATTCTTTACTATCATTCATGTCATACATTAACTCTAGTATTCTTTGATGCCCCACTTTGATGCTAACTCTAGCCTTTATCGTTCTTTATGCCACATTGGTTCTCTTTGATGCCACACACTAACTCTAGTGTTCTTTGGGTTAATCTTTATGCTAACTCTAGCTTTCATTCTCACATTTCATTGTCCTCATGTCATATGTCACTTGTTCTTTAACCTTGCTATGTTCTTATCACCATACATGCACATATAGGGTTATCAAATTCTTTATTGGTTCTCAACCATCATGATGCACTTGAACTCACACAATGCAAACATTCACATGACTATCATCACATTCACCCTACTATGCATGCAACAATATACATAAGTATGCTCAAGAAGTGACACATTAGACATAAAAGAAATTTCAACAAGTTTGGAAAGCACTACCCATCTCGTAGGCTTTCTTAGGTGCTACAGTGATTTTCTTGGGATTTTTAGACTCCTAGTTCGTTACCTGCGGCAAAACGAAGCCAAATTAGGCCTTTTTGCTCATAACTTTACATAGGCTTTTCGTAACGTCAATCCGAGCGCACCAATGCGTTCGTTTGGCCCCCAATTAGGTTTCTAGAGGGTCAATTTTACTTTGAAACCCTCAAAAGCAAAAGTCCCAAATTTGGGTGCCTTAGCTCCAACACATATACAAAACTTAGGATTTGATCTCATTAGGAAGCAAAAGAGAGCTTAATGTACTCAAGAGATCCCATTAAAACCATTCTTAGCTCAATCCAAACCCTAGTTTGGGTTCTACCATGAGAGGGGAAGAAGCTTACCTTGTAAGCTTTTCTTTCTTCAAGCTAGGGAAGAAGATGAGGGAGTTGCTTCACTCCTTTAGCTTCTTCACCACCTTCCTTCTCTTTCCTTTCCTTTCTTCTCCTTTCTTTCTTCTTCTCCTTCTTGTTTTCTATAGAGAGGAAGAGAGAGAGAGTTTAGAGGGTGAGAGGGTGAGAGAATCAGTGATAGAGCCCTTATAACCCCTCAACATAACCCATATATTGCATAAATGCAAATAACCCCCTCAACTTTTATTCCATTACACAGCCCGGACTGGGCACTTTTCGCGCTCAGGGACCGGTCTCCCCGACCTGGGACCGGTCCGAGAGAGCCCTCCCACAGCTCAACGGGGCTTTCGCACGAGGCAACCGGTCTCTCAGAGAGGGACCGGTCTCTCCCCGCAGGGACCGGTTCCCGAGAGCTGGTTTTCTGGGACTTAGCCAATTTTTCCTCTGCTGGGTTTCTCACACGTTCAGGGACCGATCCCCGAGAGCACAAAAGCTGTAGTTTGCAGATTTTTGATTCTGTAGCTCTCGAAAATCTCTCACAATGCACTTTACTCATTTTAACGCCTTCGGTATTTCCAAAGCATACCAACCTCGCACTTTGGTCAATTTGACTAAAGTTTGATATTCGTTCACCGAAGTTTCGGTATATTACATTCTCCACCCCTTAAAATAATTTCGTCCGCGAAATTACACATACCTTAACTCGTCGACTCAAATAGATGCGGATACTCTCTCCGCATGGTCTCCTCGAGCTCCCAAGTGGCTTCTCGCACAGCATGGTTGCTTCATTGAACCTTTACATATGGAATTCTGTGACTCTGCAACTTCCTTTCTTCTCTATCGAGGATGCACACCGGGTACTCCTCATAACTCATATCTTCACGTAGCTCCACGGGCTCGTACTCCAATTCATGTGTCGAATTGCGAATATACTTTCGGAGATTTGACACATGAAACACGTTGTGAACTCACGTGAGTCTCGGTGGTAGTGTGAGCTTGTACGCTACCGTACCTACACGCTCTACTATCTCAAAGGGTCCGACATAACGGGGACTTAGCTTCCCACGGACCCCAAAACGATTGACTCCTCGCATCGGCGATACTCTTAAAAATACACGGTCTCCAACCGCGAACTCTAAGTCCTTTCTTCGCTTGTCGGCATAACTCTTTTGCCTTGACCGCGCTGTTACTGACCGTTGACGGGCAAAGCGAACTTTTTCCTCCGCCTCCCGCACTACATCCGGGCCAAGAGCTGTTTTCTCGCCCACGTCGCTCGAATGAATAGGAGAACGACATTTCCTACCATATAGTGCCTCAAATGGCGCCATCGCTATGCTCTCTTGATAACTGTTATTATATGTGAACTCCGCCATCGGTAAGAAATCATGCCATCCTCCTTTGTAATCTAGTACACACGCTCGAAGCAAGTCCTCAAGGATCTGTATTATCCGCTCCGACTGTCCATCACTCTGAGGATGAAACGCTGTGCTAAAGTCGAGCAGTGTGCCTAGCGCGTCTTGCAAGCTCTTCCAAAAGTGGGATGTGAACCTGGGGCCTCGATTCGATACAATTGATACCGAAACCCCATGAAGTCTCACAACCTCGTCGAGATACACTTGAGCTAGCTTGTCTCCCGACCACGTAGTGTGAATCGGCAAGAAATGAGCCGACTTCGTCAGTCGATCCACTATCACCCATATCGCGTCATGCCCACCTTGAGATCGAGGCAGACCGGTAACGAAGTCCATGGCTATATCTTCCCATTTCCAAACGGGTATAAATAGACTTTGTAGCTTTCCCGCCAAAAATCGGCGCTCTGCTTTCACCCGTTGGCACGTTAGACATTGTGCCACGAACTCCCCAATATCTCTTTTCATGCCCGGCCACCAATAATGTACTTTTAAGTCCTTATACATTTTAGTGCCGCCAGGGTGTATACTATAGGGAGATTGATGCGCTTCTTGCATGATCGCCCTTCGAATGTCATTATCTTTAGGCACACACCATCGATTTCGGAATCGAAGTGCGCCATCGGCTCCAATGCCAAAATCTTCGGCACTACCGTTCTCAACTTCACCTCGTACTTTTTGAAGATAAGTATCCGAAGCTTATAGTTCCTTGATCCTTTCCAATAGGGTCGGTTGCACAACTAATGCGGCAAGTGTAGCCGGCACTCCCAGCGCTACCACTTCCAACCTAAGTCGTTGTATTTCCTTTTGCAATAGCGGTTGAGGCGTAATTGCCATTGCTAAGTTCTCCGCCGATTTTCTACTTAGAGCATTGGCCACGACATTGGCTTTTTCCGGGTGATATAGTATAGTGACATCATAGTCCTTTAGCAACTCTAACCACCGCCGCTATCGCATGTTCAATTCCTTCTGGGTGAACAAGTATTTGAGACTCTTATGATCTATGTAGACTTCACAATGCTCACCATATAGGTAATGCCTCCATAGCTTTAGTGCAAAAATCACCGCAGCTAACTCAAGGTCATGAATCGGGTAGTTCTTCTCATAACTCTTTAATTGGCGCGAAGCATATGCAATGACTCGCCCATTCTACATTAATACACACCCGAGACCAACATATGAGGCATCATTATATACTACAAAAGCCCCCCCCGGGGTCCGCAAGGCAAGCATCGGGGTCGACGTCAATCTGTTCTTTAACTCTTCGAAGCTCCGATCGCAATCGTCGCTTCAAACATACTTTACCCCTTTATTGGTAAGGCGCGTTAGTGGAGTAGTTATTTTAGCGAACCCCTACATGAACTGCCGGTAATAGCCCGCGAGTCCGAGAAAACTGCGGACCTCCGTTACACTTGTCGGGCGAGGCCAATCTTTAATTACCTCGACTTTCCTCGGATCTACCGAACCTCCGTCGCCCGATACCACGTGACCCAAGAATGTGACCTCCTTCAACCAAAAATCATATTTCTTCTGCTTTGCATAGAGCTTCTCTTGTTGGAGTATTTGTAGCACAGCTCTCAAATGCTCCTCATGCTCTTCCTCACTCTTCGAGTAAATCAATACGTCGTCTATAAACACCACGATGCATCGATCCAACAACGGCTTGAAGACTCGATTCATCAAGTCCATAAATGCTGCCAGGATGTTAGTAAGCCCAAACGGCATTACCGTGGATTCATAATGGCCATACCGCGTACGGTACGCCGTTTTGTGCACATCTTTCGGCCTTATCTTTAATTGATGATACCCCGACTGGAGATCAATCTTCGAATACACCTTGGACCCTTGCAACTGATCGAATAATCGTCAATCCTTGGCAACGGGTACTTGTTCTTAATCGTTACTTTGTTCAACTCGCGATAGTCTATGCAGAGTCGAAGTGTGTCATCCTTTTTCTTCACAAATAGCACAGGAGCTCCCCACGGTGACACACTCGGCCTCACGAAGACTTTATCGAGCAAGTCGTGTAGTTGTGCTTTCAACTCCTTTAGCTCCACCGGTGCCATTCTATACGGAGCCTTCGAAACTGGTTCCGCCCCGGGAATCAAGTCAATGACGAACTCGACCTCCCGATCCGATGGCAATCCCAGTAACTCCGCCGGAAATACATCCGGGTACTCACACACTACTCGAATATCCCCCAACTCTGGGTACTCCTTTCGAGCATCTACCATGATTGCCAAATAGGCCTTACACCCTTCTTTGATCATCTTCTTCGCCCTCACCGACGATATAGTCGCCGCGAAGCGCCTACTTTTGCACGCTTGGTACACCAATTCTTCTTGATTAGACTCACGAAAAGTGATCACCTTGCTTTCACAATCTATGACCGCATAGTACTTAGAGAGCCAGTTGGACCCCAAGATAACATCGAATCCCCACATCTGATCTAGCACTAGCAGATCTATCGGCATAATCCAATCGCCTATTTGCACTGGACACGCCAAACACTCAAAGTGGACACTGAATGAATGTTCTGGGGCGTTCACCCACCAATAGTCCTCGTTGTATGCCATCTCTATGCCATGAGTTTGAGCAAATGATGCGCTAATGAATGAATGAGATGCGCCTGTATCAAATACTGCTCTAGCTCTAGTGCTTTTAATCACAATTATACCTGCCACGACGTCGTCGGGTGCTGCAGGTTGCTGCTCCTCCACCTGAGCGGCAAAGACTCGGCCGCTGGGCGCTCTCGATCCTTCCGGCTGACGCGGTGATGACACACGCCCAGCCCACATCGCTGGTGGTAACCCCGCAAGCTGTCTCGGGGTAGTCGGTGCTGATGACGCCGTCAGCGCAGACGACGTCCAGCTCGGGTACTCCCAGATAAGATATCCCGGTTGGCCACACTTGAAATACTTGCCGTCGCGCTGCAGGCAAGTCGACACTCGGTGCTCTCCGCCACAAATGACGCACCGAGGTGGTCTCCAGTTCCTTGACTACTGTCGGGGATACCGAGAGGGTTTCTTAGCATTTGGCCGGCCCCCAGCACCGCCTGCCGTTCGCTTCTTGCCTTTGTCCCTGGTTTCGACCATAGCCTCCCGTTCCTCTCGCACGTGAGCACGACCGTGCTCCACCCACAATGCTCTATTAAAGACCTCCGCAAAGGTCGTCAACTTCAAGATCTGCACCTTCTCGTATATCCTCGGCTGGAGTCCTCGTAAGAACCAATCAGCCCGGTCCCGGTCATCTCGAACAACATCCGGGACACAGTTGATGATGTGAGAGAATTCTTGCTCATATTCCCCCACCGATCAATCACCTTGCCTTAGCTTGCAGAACTTCTCTTGCAGTCTCTGCTTTACCGTATCGGGGAAGTAGTTCGCGAACACCGCCCTTTTAAACTCCTCCCAAAGCATAAGCGGAAGATCGATAGGTCGATCCCGCTTGACTCGCTTCCACCACACCTTCGCCGCCTTCTCGAGACAATGGGTGGCGAGGTACACTTTATCCTTCTCCGAGGTATTTAGGTTCTCGAAGAGCGTTTCCATCGAGTCGATCTACCACTCCACTACCGCTGGCTCCATCACTCCACCCTCAAAGACAGGTGGGTTGAACTTCTGGAACTGAATGAGAGCCGCCAGCGCACGCTCTCGTTCCGCCTCTACTGCTGCACTATCGGGATTTGAGGTTCCCGATCCGGCCGGTACTACCGTGACGGGCACAGCCGCTGCTGCCGCCGCTCCCTCAACTATGCTCGGCACCACCGCACGGGGCGCGACATGCTCGACACCCGCCTGGGCCGCCGCCGCTTGCTGACGCTCCAAAGCCTCCTGGAGCCGTTGAATCTGCTCCCCTTGGCGTTGAACAGACTCCCCTTGCTGCCGCACTATTCCAATAAGCTCGGCTATTTGCTCCCGAAGCTCACCGTCACCACTAGCTCCGGATTGCTCGGGCGCCGCACTCGGCTCCTCCGGCATCGACCTTATCTGCGGTCGACCACGAGGTGCCATTGCTTCCTGAAAAGAAGCAACCATTAGCTACATGACCAACATTACTCAGCCATACCCAATTCGGCGAAAGCAACTTATGCATTCGTTTTCGCCCCAAGCATTATGTCGTCGGCCGCCCGACACAACACAAGGAGTAGCGAATGAACATCAATTCAAACTTAGCCTCTAATCACATTAGAGACATCCCAACTTAACCCAATCGCATGCTTTCGCTAACTTTGATTCCACGTCACTCAC
This sequence comes from Ananas comosus, assembly GCF_001540865.1. Classification (NCBI taxonomy): domain Eukaryota; kingdom Viridiplantae; phylum Streptophyta; class Magnoliopsida; order Poales; family Bromeliaceae; genus Ananas; species Ananas comosus. The sequence goes on from NC_033622.1 coordinate 8,800,560, forward strand.
GTTTTCTAGATCCTTAAGGTCTTCCAATCCTAAGGGTCTCTAGGTCCCTTCCTATTCTTTCACTTTAGGCTCTGATACCACAATATCTGTCACGCCCCGGGACCGATACCAATTTGGCCCGGCCCGGGCACTTCGAACAGATGCCGGACGGACAGAGTATCCCCTGACCGCCCAACGCTCATCACATGTACATTTCAAGTAAAGGGAAAGCACAAGCGAAAACATACAAATACGGCTTACATGAGGGTAAGCAATAGCCATGAGTGAAAGAAAGGAAGCTAAACAACCATACGAGTACTATGATTCACTTTTGATCACATACATTGCGTTCAACCTATACATTCACGGTTCTTTTACATATACATGCTTTTCATCATTTCTTTTTACATCACATTTTTTTCAAACTAGAAATTTACATTCTTTTCTTTTACATCTCAATTCATCAAAAACAAAAGATGAAGAAGGAGAATGCTACTACAAAATGTAAAACTCGACTTGGTAGTTACTGTCTATGGCGCGATACCTTTACCGCGGTCGCTTGCCGGCTCGCTCGGTCCCGGCTCTGTGGAAATAGTGGGGTGAGAACTACAACGATGTTCCCAGTGGGTTCGGCCCCAATCTCACCGACTTTTCCACTAGGTCTAACTCAGGCATAATACAAAGAATAAACAGATAAGTAGCGAACTATACAAATGCAACTAATATGGCTGAACAATGCGATCAATAAAGATGCTCAATATAAACTCATGAAGAATGCATGATCTTTGTTCTTTGTACTTTATTCTTTGGTCTTGCTCTTTCGTTCAATCTCAAGGCTAACCCGGGGGTATCGCCTCATTAACTCACCAACTCAAAGTCCATAATCGCGGGCCCTCAGCTTCGTCCCGCTAGGACCGTCCTCTGGGGAACAGCACCAACCCAGTGATGACAAACTCCGGAGCACATCACCGGAAGGGGAGCGACCACCCTCAAGTAAGGACTTATAGCGAGTACGATTAATCCTTAACTCTAAGGATGTTCAGTTCAATCTGTTCCTTAACTCTAAGGAATTTATGCACAAATGACCCTTAGCTCTAAGGTTGAATGTCATTGTGTCAATCTCATGTTCTTTGCATTCTTTATCTTCGACCATGTCAATACACTAACTCTAGTGTTCTTTACATTCTTTACTATCATTCATGTCATACATTAACTCTAGTATTCTTTGATGCCCCACTTTGATGCTAACTCTAGCCTTTATCGTTCTTTATGCCACATTGGTTCTCTTTGATACCACACACTAACTCTAGTGTTCTTTGGATCAATCTTTATGCTAACTCTAGCTTTCATTCTCACATTTCATTGTCCTCATGTCATATATCACTTGTTCTTTAACCTTGCTAAGTTCTTATCACCATACATGCACATATAGGGTTATCACATTCTTTATTGGTTCTCAACCATCATGATACACTTGAACTCACACAATGCAAACATTCACATGACTATCATCACATTCACCCTACTATGCATGCAACAATATACATAAGTATGCTTAAGAAGTGACACATTAGACATAAAAGAAATTTCAACAAGTTTGGCAAGCACCACCCACCTCGTAGCTTTCTTAGGTGCTATGGTGATTTTCTTAAAATTTTTAGACTCCTAGTTCGTCACCTGCGGCAAAACGAAGCCAAATTAGGCCTTTTTGCTCATAACTTTACATAGGCTTTTCGTAACGTCAATCCGAGCGCACCAACGCGTTCGTTTGGCCCCCAATTAGATTTCTAGAGGGTCAATTTCACTTTGAAACCCTCACAAGCAAAAGCCCCAAATTTGGGTGCCCTAGCTCCAACACATATACAAAACCTAGGGTTTGATCTCATTAGGAAGCAAAAGAGAGCTTAATCTACTCAAGAAATCCCATTAAAATCATTCTTAGCTCAATCCAAACCCTAATTTGGGTTCTACCCTGAGAGGGGAAGAAGCTTACCTTGTAAGCTTTCCTTTCTTCAAGCTAGGGAAGAAGATGAGGGAGTTGCTTCACTCCTTTAGCTTCTTCACCACCTTCCTTCTCTTTCCTTTCCTTTCTTCTCCTTTCTTTCTTCTTCTCCTTCTTGTCTTCTAGAGAGAGAAAGAGAGAGAGAGAGTTTAGAGGGTGAGAGGGTGAGAGAATGAGAGATAGAGCCCTCATAACCCCTCAACATAACCCATATATTGCATAAATGCAAATAAGCCCCTCAACTTTTATTCCATTACACAGTCCGGACTGGGCACTTTCCGCGCTCGGGGACCGGTCTCCCCGACCTGGGACCGTCCCAGAGAGCCCTCCCGCAGCTCCGCGGGGCTTTCGCACGAGGCAACCGGTCTCTCCCAGAGGGACCGGTCTCTCGGGGACCGGTCTCTCCCCGCAGTGACCGGTTCCCGAGAGCTAGTTTTCTGGGACTTAGCTAATTTTTCATCTGCTAGGTTTCTCACGCGTTCGGGGACCGGTCTCTCCCACTAGGGACCGGTCCCCAAGAGCACAAAAGCTGCAGTTTGCAGATTTTTGATTCTTTTGCTCTCGAAACCTCCCACAATGCACTTTTACTCATTTTAACGCCTTCGGTATTTCCAAAGCGTACCAACCTCGCACTTTGGTCAATTTGACTAAAGTTCGATATTTGTTCACCGAAGTTTCGGTATATTACATTAAACCTTCTCTTCAGCTCACAACATCAAAGCAGCCATCTCCATTAACTTCTCCTTCAACACTAACCTCTGTAGAGAGAGAAGAAGAAGAAACGAAAGAAAAGAGCGAAGGAATTAATCCCCTGTACATAGGGAAGTTGCTAAGGTGTTGGGAGTTAGAGATAAGCACAAACAATTGGTAAAAAACCCCCTCACAAAAGCTGGGGCCAGCAGTCCTAAAATGGTCCCTACAGTTTTTCTTTTAGTGCAGAATCTGCACTAGGCAACAGCAGCAGTAGCAATAGCAGCAGCAGCTGCAATCAGCAGTAGCAGCAGTATTCAGCAGCTATTGCACTTAAACCCCCCAAAAAATAGGAATTCTGCTTTTACAAAACAGCCCCTGTAGCTTTTACAAAACAGTCCCTGCAGCTTTTTTGCACAAATCTGCACTGGTAGCACTTGTTTCCAAGGTAATTTCGCACTTCCACTTCGTTCCGAACCCCCTTAAACTCTTCTAAACTTGTAATTAGCTACCCCCACACGACCAATTTAGCTTAGGGACTAACTAATTTATATTTTAGCATTACTTTGATCAATTTGATCAAAGTTAGCCTTACTTTCGGAACTTCTCTTTCGATTTCGTTTCGCGCCTGATTTGCACCGAAACACTCAAATACCTCCAAAAGTCATTCCCACGCATCCAAAATTACTCGGGAATAATGCACATCCAACTCAAACGTTTCTTTGATCACCTAAATTACAGTTGGCATCGCAACCCGAAATTTTCGGTACATTACATTGCCTCTACAGAGCAGAATACCGGTACTACATCGGGCCCGTACCGGTACTAGACCTGGTACCGGTACTGCATCAGGCTGTTAACCGGTACCCAGTGTATTTGTCCGCCAACCCAAGGCTCGAGTTGCGCAGGCTGTTACTTGGTACCGGTGACACTTCCCCGTGTTAACCGGTACGCAATACAGACTGCAGTTTGGCAGTTTTTGAGGGGTGTTTTTGGAATTGTAGCAATTCTACAAATACCCCACGCCCCTTTGATGGTTCCTTGAGCTTGGAACCTGAGGAGAGAAGGTAAGGATCCTCTTCTCTTCCCCTCTTTGATTTCCTTCCATTTGGTTTGAATTTTTGAGGATTAATTATCTCTTTTTGTTTTTTTCACTTGTCGGTGGCATTTCCACCATGAGAGAAGTTTTGGAGCTTTGATTGGAGCTTGTTGGAGGGAGATTTTCAACCCTAGCTGGTTTCTAGTGTGGTTTGGAGCTTTTAAAGAGGTTAGTGACATGTTTCTCTCATTTGATTCATATTTTAGTGGATTTCTTGATATGAAACCCTAGAAATGAGAAAACTAGGGTTTATTTGGAGATTTTTGATTTGTAGCTTTTGGAACCAAATTGATTGGTTTAGAACCTTCCTTTAGGTTGGTTTTGGAGCACTCTAGCTTCCATTTGGGATTTGAGAGAGATTTTCACCATACAAGGTGAGTTTTTGCCTTTTTCTTGGGTTGGTTAATGTTTTATTAGTAAAATTATATGGGTTGCACCTTAGAGTAAGCATATGTTTAAATTCAGCTTCACATTGTATTTTGAATTGTTCCTATAAAGCTTTTGTAGATTCTTCTAAATATGACTCTAAATATTTATACATTTAGCTGCATTGTTAGTAGATATATTTCTAACATAATCTGCTACTACTAAACCGTTTCATATATCAATAACACTATTCCAAGTTTGGGGATCGCTGCTATGTTTAAAATTTTTCCACTACCAGCCTCTTGTAATTTAACTTTATTTCTTACCATAAGGATATGGTTTTTTGTAGCATGAGTTACTGAATATCTAGGAAGTTTTCCTGTATCATAAGTAGAAGAGGGTAATACTACTGTTTCATGAAATGGTGTGGTTGAAGTAATTTATTTCTTTCAGCCCTTTCTTGTCTTTTTCGTTTTTTTTTTTCAATTAATCTTCATTCTTCTTCAGGACTAAGATCTTCCTCATCATCTTCTTCTTCTTCTAAGTTTATATTTTTATTATTTATTAATTCAATATTCATTAATGTAAAGTTAGTAGGTATAGTGAAAGAAGTATCAGATAATGGTTCTGTATTGATGGATAGTGATTCTGTATTAAGTGGTTATGTGTTGAGTAAATTTAGATCTTTTCTGTTGTTATCATCTTCTTCGTCTTCATGTGGACATGGCCTATAATAAGAAAAACTTACAGTAAAACCTAGGGGACACAAAAAAAGTATAATCCCTCCTATGAGTAAATCTAGAAAGACTCATAGGCAAAAGATAAGGAAAAAAAATTACTAGCAAACAGGACCACTGGAAAACTGCAAGACAAAAGAATCTTTGTACAAGATATCGTTTTCAAGAGCAAAGGCATCTACTTAAAAAAAAAAAAAGAATCATCATATGTCTATTATTAAAAAGAAATCTGCTTTATTTCCTACGTAAATCCCAAGCTAAAAAACCTTATTTAAATAAAAATAGACATGTTCACAAATTTAGGGGGATAGGATATACAAAAATAAATTGCATTATTTTACTTGTATGTGGAAGTACCGAACATTTTGCGAACACGTGTCCTAAGAGACAAAATAGGAGAGATAGAAAAAAAAATTTCCACAGTTTTACTGGAACCAGACACTGCACACTCTCAACGAGTGATGGTGCAATGAACCCACATAATTAGCACCAAAATGTTTCACGTGGGAAATGGTCACCCTCGCATTCTATATAATGGGCCAACTCCTTTTGCTTCACTGCACCTCTTCTTCTCATCCCAATCTCTCACACGTAGTTTTCTCTCTCTCTCTCTCTCTCTCTCTCTCTCTCTCATTCTGATCACCACTTCTATAATGGCTTCTGAATCTCCCAACAAGGAGTACGTGATTTATCGGCATGAGAAAATAGGGCTACTTGATATCCTAAGCCTTTTGATCTTTAGAAGATGCTTGCTGAGTTATAAGTTTGTGGAGATTAGTGATGCAAAGAGCGTCGAACTCAGGAACGTGCAGGTCGACTCGCTCACAGCCAGAACCCTGCTTTGCCAAAAATTTTTATCGGCGATTAGTAAGCCGTTGAAGAGTTTCGGGGGCATCATCGAGTTCCTGTTGAACTTGGTTGCTTTTAACGGTGGAATACTACGTTTTATATTGAGTGCTCTCACAGGTTTAGATCTTGCTGATCGATTAATTACTTTCCAAAGCATGAGACAACTAAGCACGTTGACGTTGCAATTTTCTTTTTTGGTCCTAGCATAGTACACTGATGACACCTCAACAAGCTCCTAAAGTTATTTAATTTATTCTCAGTTTATCAAAGTTCATGCCATCTCAGGCCCTGATCGAGCTTGGCAATAAGTACGCTGATGACAAATTACCAAAACACCGTCTCTGTAGGCTAAGCTTTCAGAGTAAAAAGTTATATCACAATACAACTTTATTTGCTGGACTTCGATGTTAACAATACTATTATTTTTTTACCTTTCATATGTTATTGTAATTAGAATTGAGAATTACTAGGTTTACAATCTAAACTTGGTTGTAATCTTACAACACCCTCATCTGAATTATTAGTCTTCTTCTTTTCCTCTTTTTTTTTTCCTAACCAAACACCAAATTAAAAAGGGTTAGTTAATTCTAGGAATCCTTGGATAAGGAGTTGAAGGATCATAACACATTTTTATTGCAGACTTCTCATTTCTCGGTGGGATTATATGTATAGAGTTGATGTATAGAATTTCTTCTTTATTCTTTTTGTTTTTCTTGTTTTAGGTGCCATTAAATTTTCGTAATTATTCTTTTATTCTATTATCTATTATTCTTTTATTCTTTAGCTTTTTATTTTATTCTATTATTCTTCTGCTTTTTCTTTTTAAGGTAACTTAACTGAGTTCTACATACTACAATTTGAATAACAAGAAACATCCTAGATGATACGCAAATGTTATGAAAAATTATCTTTTCTTTTAACCCATATATAAATCCTACAGTTTTTGAAATACAGAGATCAAATCACATGCTTTCACTGCAGTATATAGCATATATCCAATTTTTTGTGCAGGTAAGATCAAGATTCCGGATCCTGAAGCAGCATATTATAGATCCATCATAGCCTATATTGACGATCGGCTCGATCTGTACAAAAGCAAATCCTTCATCGGCGATTTCCCATTAATAGAGCCCAAAAAAGGCCGCTTATATGAAGAATTTTCCGAACTCACCATGATGGCCTCAAAAGTAGCTTATGAGAATGCTGCTTATATCGAAGAAGCTGTTACTGACCACTGGAAGGTATAGATAATTAATTTACTCAAGCCAAATTCCGTAAGCTTTACTACTTCTGAGCCAAGAAAAAGAATTAAACCAAATGTTTATAATATTTAGTCAAGTGCACTTGAATTGGTACATCTGAAAAAAAAAAAAAAAAAAAAATAGAGTGAAGAAGAGTAAATATGTACATGGATAGTCTCTATTCTATCCTGATAGTGCTACTTGTTTCTCATACTTTTCTGTTGAACAGCTTAACCTATGAATTTTTACATATGGTTCATTTTGGTCGTCTAGACTGTTTGCCAAAACTGGAGTTTTATAATAGGTTATCCTCCTCAAATCCTGTTCCTATTGAAGTGAAATAATCGAGTCATTTAAAACGGGGTAAATTGGTGATCTCATTAAAACAAGGTAGTAAAATTTTCTTTATCTCCCAAAGTGTGAAGTGAGTTTTATGTGCGAGTCATGATCGATAGGCCTCAAGTCATTTTCTATAATGAACATTTTGAATCAATAAATGATATCGTTAAACTTTCTCTAGAAGATTTAAAAGACTAAGAATTATAATTTGTTGATTTTTTAAAATCATTTATGTCATGATCAAAAGGCCTCAAATTGGATAGTTTTTTATAGCCTATGTAGCCGTTTGCTCACTTAATTGTATTAAATAATTTATATTCAATGAACTTATAATACATAATTCTTTTCACTATCTTGATCATTTTTGACAACCCTGATCTTATGTTGAGAAGCTTAAGCCTCTATTTTCATAGCGTTGTTCAATTTTAACCCTTTATTTTGTAATCTTTTAATCTACTAGATAATGAATTTAAAAATTATGAAATCCAATTTCTAAACATTTCAAATGCCCTAGATCATGTTTGATAGTCACACACACGCACACACATACTAGGCTAGTATGTTTTCGAAAGTACAGAGGTCACTATACTTTTATTACAATAAAATATTTAATTCGGCAATCGATTCCATTAGATATGTGATCTATACTATTGAAATGTATTTAGAAACAAAATCTCTTATTTTATTTTTGACATCATTTGCCTTCAAAACAAGTAGTCTAAAAAATGAATATTGGTTAAAAATAAAAATCTTATAAAAAATAGTTTTAGAAGGCTTAAATATTTTTTTTTTTTGCGGGAAAAGAAGGCTTAAATTTTTTATAGGAAGTACAAATCTTACTCTTGATGTTAAAATAAAAAAAAATTATTAAAATTTTACCTAATTTAGATTGTTATGCACTTTTGAACTTACCTCTATACCTGCCACATCAGCCATTACAATTTTAATTTTTGAGACTTCTTCATCATGACTTAGCAAATGATGTCAAAAAAATTATAACATTTGCCCTTTAAATAGATCCAATAGTACAGATCGGGTCTAACGGATCGCTGTTCGTCGAATCAGATGTTCTATCATTGATAACAACTTAAAACTGCAAAGGCTTCTGTTGTTTTGAAAGCATACAATCTGGACTTTCTCTATCTCTAGATCTCTCACTCTCTCTCTATATATAAACAAACAAAGAGAGAGAGAGGGAGCTAAAATACTTCTAGAAGCAAATAGCAAATGTTACTTCCGCATCATTTTCAACGGTTGGGAATCTGAATTGATGATCGGCCTTGTCAAATGCAATTTAAGCTATTTGAATTTTATAGAAATTAAATTTTGCAATTTAGGAAGTCATTTGTTTAGTGATCAAGTCATCTCAATTTTACTTTATATTACCTATGAAAATTATTAATTTTCATACCACGGGAATATTAGGCAACTGATGCTGTAAATTCATGAAGTATGAAATATAAAAGTTCAAATAGCTTAAATAAAGTTTAACAGTATGCATGGATCGCTGATTACGATAATATCGCTGGAAGTGACATGGAAGTGAACAACATCGTTTACTTTTAGAAGTATTCTAGCTTAACTCTAGAATACTTCTAAAAGCAAATGCGAACCCTTTACTTCCACATCATTTCGCTAAAAGGTCATCTGAATTGACCATTTGTAACAGTAAATATAATTTAGGCTATTTGAACTTCTTTTAGGTTTCAAAAAATTTTATAATTTTTTTTATATTAGTTGTTTGCTCTTCAAGTGGTTCAAAAATTGAGAAATTTTTAATTGCGAAAAAGAAAAGAATTGAAACCACTTCATCACTAGGCAAATGATATCATAAAATTGTGCGATTTGGGTTCTAGGAATTTTGAATATCTTTGATCATATTTGATGCCTAGGATTTACTATTTGATGGTGATATTATTATGGATTTAAGGGCTGAAAAGTTGATAGTAAATATTATTCATCTACTATCTGTAGTATAGTAATTCAACTCTCTCTTCACCCTTTATAAACATATATATTGAAGACACATACGTACTCACGAAATTCTAAATATCTAAATAAAAAGCCTAGGAATGACTACCAAAATATCGGCCTTCAGAGAAATATCCAACCAGAAAATCATGCATGTGCAAATGAATTGAATTAAAATATTGACTTAAAAAAATAATAATAAGGAATATTAATACAAAACTGCACCTTAAAATAGTTTGTAATGGGCAATAAAGTCCTTAGTACTGCAAGATGAATTATATTACCATTAATTTATACCCAACACACAGTTTACATCTCGATTACAGTGTTCATTATTTATTTAATGTGTAATAATAAGGTGTTTATGATTTATGCAGATGCACTTCGTAGGATTTTACAGTTGCTGGAACAGTAAGTATACAGCCATAAACATTGGTCTCATCCTATAAAAATTTTCCTTTTCTATCTTAATAAGATAAATTGTTATCAGAAGATTATATATATATATATATATATATATATAGAGTTGAGCTGGAATACTATCGGTAGCAAACGGGCTCCGTTGCCACCTATTTGTTTTTGATGATGGAGCTTTCAAATCAACTATTGGCATCGTTGAACATGATCTATACCACTTAAAGTATTTAGAAATCAAATTTTATACTTTTCCGATATTATTCTCTTTTCCATCAAGTGGGCGTAAAAATGAACAGCTGAAAATGAATATCCTCTATAAAATGATGATAGAAATTTTGTAATCAAGATCGAAAGTATAGATCTTATTCTAAATAGTTTAAAGAATCTTCTCACCAAAATTCAATTGATTTGGATAGTTTTACACCGTTAAACGAGAAAACGCCTCATATCTACCATTAAAATTACAAATTTTGAAACCCTTTGATTATTAGGTCAGTGATGTCGAAATCATTTGAAATTTTGTTTCTTGATACTTCAAGTGGTATAGATCATGTTCAACGGTGCCGATCGTCAATTTAAGAGCTCCATCATAAAAAACAAATGGGTGGCAACGGAGCCAGTATGCTACCGATAGCATTCCAGCTCAACTCTCTCTCTCTCTCTCTCTCTCTCTCTCTCTCTCTCTCTCTCTATATATATATATTATAGTCCGGCCGGGATACTATTGATAGCACCAAGAATTTGGTACCATCGAGTTTTCCACCATTAGATTTAACCCTTTGATTATTTTTACCCATTAGATTATACTATTCAACCAACCAATCACTGAACCCTAAGGGGCCCACATCATCTTAACCCTTTGATTCTATATATATATAGAATTAGATTAGAATACTATCAATAGCACCAAGTTATTAGTGCTATTAGTTTTTTAACCCTTGGATTGAGAAATGTGCGGTTAGGATGATGTGGGCCCCCTAGGGTTTAGTGAGTGGTTGGTTGAATAGTATAATCTAACGGGTAAAAATAATCAAAGAGTTAAATCTAGCAGTGAAAAACTCGATAGCACCAAATCCTTGGTGCTATCGATAGTATCCCAGCCGGACTCTCTCTCTCTCTCTCTCTCTCTCTCTCTCTCTCTATATATATATATATATATATATATATATGTCGTGTGGAGCTAAAATATTTCTATAAACTTAATAGTAGTGCATGCTCTCAATCAAGTTTTTAACCCTTACATGTCTAATATTTAGTGGGCGTAGGATAGTATGTAATCCAAAGACTAAAAATTTGGGAGTAGGCACATTACATGTGCTTCTTAATTATAGCATTACCCAAGAAAAACTACATGTTTGTGTGCATGTGTGTATATCTACTCATTTGTATGGCTAATTAAATGACTTTAAATTCACACACAGAATTCTTGAACAACTACACAACACAAGCTTTCATCTTCTGCGATAAGGCGGAAGACGCCAACTACATCGTTTTGGCATTCCGCGGCACTGAGCCTTTCAATGCGAAAGACTGGGTCACCGACATCGACCTCTCTATGTTGTACATGGGCAAGCTAGGTTATGTTCATCTCGGATTTCTCAAGGCACTTGGCCTTCAAGATGAAAAGGATTACCGTAAAGGTTTCCCAAAGGATTTTCCTGTGGAACCCGACCAGCCCATCGCATACTACACACTCAGAGCAGAACTTAAATTGTTGCTAAGGAAGCACAAAAATGCAAAGATAGTTATAACTGGTCATAGCTTGGGAGGTGCACTTGCGACCATCTTTCTATGTTTGCTAGCAATGCATGATCAAGTTGATATCTTGAAGTCACTGCTCGGTGTACTAACCTTTGGGCAACCTAGGGTTGGAAATGCTGGCTTCCAAGACTATGTCGACTCCGTTATGATATCAAATTACTATAGGATGGTGTACCGCTTCGACATTGTCCCTCGGGTCCCCTTAGATATTCCGATTATCTCGCCTTTCAAACATGGCGGTATCTGCATGTACTACAACGGATGGTACGAAAGAAAGGTATCATCGTCAAAATCAATGTTTGTTATTGTTGTTTATATAATCATCTATTATTATAATTACAACTCTAATTGACGATAATATTATTAATTAGTTTTGTTTCATAAAAGCAATGTTATTTCAAACGAAGTTACAGTTCTAGTGAGTCAATCTTATTATTAATTGCAGTTATTATTACTTATTAGCACAATTGGTTTTTACTTTTTATCTATTTGCAAGGCTTAGAGTAGTACATGATCTCATTTTAATCTAGAAGAACATGAATTATTACGAATTCTAATTAATAAACATAATTTTGCAAGAATATTTAACTAATTTTTCTAGATCTTGCTTCATTTCTTAACGGCAGGAGGATAAAGAAGTCCCAAATCCTAACTACATTGATCCAAAATATATTATCCCCATGTACTTAAATGCTTGGGGTGACCTCATCAAGGCTTTCTTCTTAGGGAAGACACAGGGAAAAGATTTCAAGGAAGGGATTATCTCACTCCTCTATAGGGCTCTGGGACTAATTGTGCCTGGCGTTGCCTCTCACAGTCCTAGAGACTATGTGAATGCTGGCAGACTGGCCAAGATGACTGCCAAGGAGGTCTTCTATGATAAATCCTTTATTAATGAACATGAGACCTACATATAAAGAGAGATAGATCTGAAGCCTTGTTCCAAGATGGTTGATGCATGTTGCATAAGTTATGTTGACGTTTTCTCTCCCTTCGTTCCTATGTTTACGACATTTTAATTTCTTGGTCTTTCTTGTGTGCTAGCTAGCTACCTGCAGTTTATCCGTGTACCTTGTCATGAATGATCATAAATAATTAATGCATCATAGATTTGATCTATACATAATTGCGAGATCTTTAAATGTCTAAGGCTTAATCAAACTCTACGTGTAGTGGATCACCAATTTTAATGTATTTCGCTCAAACCGTACTTGAATCGTGGCGATTCCCATAATCATGTGTTTAAAATTTATTGCGAAAGTGAAAAAAGTAATCTACATTCTCCAACTTTTTTTATATGTACATTGTTAAAATCGGAACGGCAAAAAATAGATCCAGAAAAATACTTAATGCAGGAAGAGAAAAAAAAAGAAAAGAGCACACCGATAATTAACGTGGTTTGGCCACCGGCCTACGTTCACGGGCGAAGACGGAATAAATAATTTAATAATGTCGAAAGGCGGAGTACAAAAAAAGATCTCTAAAGAATCAAAACGTAATTAGATCTAAAACGCCGCAATTCGCATCCGTACAAAATATCTTACGTGGCTCATTCCTCTGACCAATGCGCACCACGTCGCGGTTGCCGTACAGACGCAAGCATTAAAGAAGAGATGGCTCCGACTCAATTGAGAACTTAATTAAGCATCGCCTCTTAATTAAGGTTGCGGCTCCTCATACGGACCAACCTGGCTCGGTCAACTCTTTCCAATATATAGAGCTTAATTAGAGAATAGCTTGAGTCGCGGCTACATTAAGTTGGCCGTAGCATGTATATATAATACATGTCTCCAAATTAAAATGTAATTTTAATTCTAATTCAATTAGAATTACACTCCTATTTATAATTTATATATGCCAAATTAAATTTAAATTATTTTTTATCCTAATTAGATTATGATTTACCTTCCATTTAGATAACTACAAATCTAAACGAAATTTTAACAATCTCCACCTTGATTTAATTTGTAGTTTAGCCGCTATGTCGAGATCACTATAAAACTCCACATTGAATTTAATTCGCCTCAATGCTCTTTAACACTCCGTGCTCCGCCTTCTCCAAATGCCCCATAGGGACTCATGATCAAGTGCTGCCAACCGCCACCAAGTCTAAACAATACTAGAACTTCACAATAGTAAGAAACTTAGTAAGCATATCCGCCGGATTGTCCTTAGTACCAATTTTCTTAACAGTCACCGTACGTTTCCGAATCACATCCTGAACAAAGTAAAACTTTACATCGATGTGCTTTGTTCTCTCATGAAACATCTGATTTTTAAACAAATGAATAGCACTTTGACTATCTGAATAAACAATCGTCGGATCCGAATAAGAAATAAGCTCGATCTCCAAATAAGCCTCTTAGCCAAATAGTTTCCTTCACATGCACCCTCTATCGTAGCAATATATTCCGCCTCAGTTGTAGACAAGGTGATAATAGGTTGTAATAAAGCTTTCCAACTAACTAAACATCCACCAATAGAGAATACATAATCTGAAAGTGATCTTCTCCTATCCAAATTACCTGCAAACTCCGAATCAACATATCCAACCACACCATCCTTACACCTCCCAAACTCCAAACAAGTGCTAGTCGTACCTCGTAAGTATCTCAGAATCCACTTAACAGCCTGCTAATGAGCCTTACCAGGATTTATCATGTATCTGCTAACCATGCTCACTGCGTAGGAGATGTCTGGCAGTGTGTAAACCATGGCGTACATGATGCTCCCGACTGCACTAGAATAGGGAACATGAGACATGTACTCTCGCTCATCATTAGACTATAGTGATAACTCGACAGAAAGTCTGAAACGCACTGCAAAAGGCCTAGTGCTCACCAATTTTGCGTCTGTCATCCCAAAACGCTATATTTCTTCTGTGTTAAATGCAGTAATCCTAACTTTTTGTCCTTCTTAATTTTCATACCAAAGATTTTCTTAGCAACACCTAGATCTTTCATCTCAAACTCACCCTTAAGTAAACCCTTCAATTTATTTATCTCAACTATGTCACTGGAAGTAATTACCATATCATCGATATAGAGCAATATATATATGAAAGATCTTTTATCAAGCTTTCTAAAGTACACGCAACTATCACGCTTGCTTCTGGAATATCCGTGACCTGTCATGAAAGAGTTAAACTGCTTGTACCATTGTCGAGAAGACTGCTTTAAGCCATAAAGTGATTTCTTTAACAGGCAAAAATGGTCCTCATTCCCTTCAGTAATGAATCCCTTCGGTTGTTTTATATAAATTTGCTCCTTAAGTTCTCCATGTAGAAAAGCTGTCACTACAAGATGAAGCAAATTTGGCGGCGACTTTTTCGTGGCGAAAACAATTGTCGCCACGAATGTAGAAGATATGGTGGCGACATAAAAATGTCGCCGCCAATACATAAACAATGGTGGCGACAAATGTTGCCGCCGATACATAAACAATAGTTGCGACAAATATACGTCGCCGCCAATATTTAATAAGTGTCGCCGCGGCGTATTTCCATACATCTCGCCCTTACTTCCCTCCGCCTTTTTGGATCAGAAAATCATCCTTTTTCATCTCCCTCTCAATTTCTCTCTTTCGCCTCCTCTCTCCGCCCCCCCTCTCTCTCTCTCTTCATCTCTCTCTCTCTCTTTCTCTCTCTCTCTCTCTCTCTCTTCGTACGCTCTCATTATCCTCTCTCTCCCTCTTGATCATGCTAAAACCCTAATTTCCAATCAAAACCCCAAAATTTTTCCGCTCTCTAGCCATGGTCGAGCGACGACGGAGGCCTCTGATCCTCGCCTCCACCCGCGCCATCCTCGACTCCGTCGTCAACTCCGCCAAATCCATCGACGCCGCGGAGGACAACAGCGTCCTCCGCCCTCGTAGGTCTCGCTTCATCGACGAAGATGGGGGCTCCGCCTCCGCCTATGCCTCGCTCCGGCTCAAGGCCGGGATCCTCCGCGTCGTTCACGAAGGGGGCGGCGCAAATGAGGAGTTTAACGAGTTGTCGTCCTTCGTAGGAGTCTCCACCGACGTTCTCAGGAGACTGGCGATTACTTCTAGGTCTACGGTAATGATCGCTTCCTTTGATTCAGTTTTTCTGCGAAAAAAAGGGAAAAAAAAAATGCATTTTTGTTGTATTATTTGGGCATTTCAGTAACTTCTCTTTAATTTGAATGCTTTTCTTTTAGTTTGGGTAGGTTTGAATTATTGTTTGTTAAGCTTTTGTGTATTAAAGTTTGCAACTTTGATCAGCCTCTTTCTCCCAGCTTCTGTATAAGAGCATTTAAGTAGAACTGTTACGTAGGACTGCTTATAGAAGAGCTAATGAATTTTTCATAATATCCAACAACAGCTTTTCTCTGCAGTGGAAGTGGAAAGCTTTGAATTTTGTGCTTCTGGTTTTGTGGCGCAGAAAATCACACCAGTTCCCCACAATAGCAAAAGCTTCAAATTTTTTGTTTGCGAAACGGCTGTGTCACGCCCTAGACATCAGCGGAAGCTCACCAGTCGCGTGTACAGACCCGCCGTGTACATCACAATATCAAGTATACACCAGGCGTCTACAATTCATATAGTAAAAGCATTTGATTCTAAACAGGTAATCAGTAACTTAAAATATAAACCTTTACAACCCAAAACCTTATTACTATGTAAAAACAAAGCACATTCTACATGAGCCCAAGATATAATACAAAACTAAACTAGAAAAGTTGGAGTGGTTCCATCTATTTAACATCGAGGAGGTTCTAGCTATCCGCTGACCCCTTGCCAGGAACCCTAGCCTTTCCCGCTGTGGAAGGCTCTGTAAAAACAACAACAAAGAAGGTGAGAGAACTATTAAACAATAGTTTCCAGTGGGTAAGCCGCCGGGAGTGGCAAAGTACACCACTAGGTCAACTGTGGCAAGAGTAAACAGTAGTAAATAAGCAAGTAAATGCGATAAATCAATGAAGCTATTTACTCAAAATAAATATATAAATGCACCAATCCACAGGTTGTAGGTACTCGTTTATCATGATAAGTTCTATCATTCATGTTAGTTGACAATTTAACTAGCCATAAATCAATCAAGGTATTGAAATAAATCAATGAAGCTATTTACTCAAAATAAATATATAAATGCACCAATCCACAGGTTGTAGGTACTCGTTTATCATGATAAGTTCTATCATTCATGTTAGTTGACAATTTAACTAGCCATATGCCCAATGGTATGTAAGATAATTCATTATTGCTGAAATAACTGATGATATCATGGAATTACTTCCTATACCAGTAAAAGTGTAACACATTGTCACTATGTCACTAACGTCAAGATGTCAACTTTCTAGCTTGTTCATCAACGAGTTCACTTGTCATTTAACTACTCGATGTTTAAATCTTGTAAGACCCACCCGAAGGCTGTCTGGCATGAAGACCCACCCGAAGGCTGTCTGGCATGTAGACCCACCCGAAGGGTCTCTGACATGTGCCGCGCCTAATGGCCCGGTGGAAGTTAACACTACCCACGACAATCCATTTTGGCGTTCAAATACGTACATAAGCGAGCAATCTGTCGCTAAGCTACTCCGGAGTGCTGGCTTGGGGGGCGCAACCCCCATAAGCGTGTGCGAAAAAGCACAATGGTATGCAAGCTGTAATTCATGGTACAAGTATCACAACGTCATCATGTCTCTGACATGGAATCTCAACTCGACCCAAGGTCGACACGATAGTACCCAATCATAAGCCACTATCAACAACTTGTTGACATGATTTTACTAATAGTTAGTATAACTTAACCAAATATATACTTTATATTTTTATGACTATACTCACACACGCTCACATAGAATCCTTTCACTACTCTCTATATATACAAGGAAAGTGGTTTACAAGGTCATACTCAATGACTCATTCTAGGTTCATACGACCCATGACACATATTCTAAAATTTCCACATAAGCCACTACTGGGAGTGAATAAATAACATGCAAGTACTTTTGTTTGTCTATATAAGTATACATAATGGTTCTACTAGTCATTCTACTAGAATATATATATATATATTTAACAGAGAACGTTCATGTTACGTCATAATTCCAAGTTTAAGCTAGCTTATCAACACCAATAAGGAAACAGTAATCAACTGGTCACCACCAACATGTAGACATTGTCTAAGATACTTTTACATGGTTCCACAAGAATTTACATATGACCTCATTATGTAAGATAGTCCAAGAGTTCTAGCGTTATGTCTATAACATTGAATAGCATGATTTCATCTCAAGTACGTCACTCACTTGTGGTCCCGTAGAGCTAACGGATACTTTCATGGTTTAATAAACTCTCCCTTTTGAGGAATGTTCTGCTGAACTTGTTGGCACAAATTACCAATATCATGAATACATGGAAATAAAGCAAATGATCTATAGGACATAGATGAATTCAGAATTCTTTCTCTACTACAGAGATATGCTATTATATCCGATATGGTATGCGCATGGATGTCTATCATAATTCCTTCTAATATACAGATGTTCACCTAAGCATGTAATGATTTCAACTCATAACATTATGTCAAAGGAGACGTAGAGGGAATTCACCCATTTCGGTGAGGTCCGACCCACCTATTAATCGACAACTCTTGTCGTACTCACACTCGTAGGAAATCCAAAGCCTTTAAGTCCCCTAACATCGAATCAAAAATCAGTTAAGGGCTGAGTTCATATTCCAGTAGCAAAACTTATATAAACATGCATGCCATAGGGACTAAATTCTCACCTATGTTTAGTTTGAAACTAAACCTCTGCTTCAATTCAAATTGAAGCACCTCAAGATCAGCTCAAATCAGCTCTAAAAAGTCTCAATACTCAGTTCGAGATGGTCCCAAAACTTGCTGCGAACTCATTATAAAAACTGCATTGTAGCTCTTATCAAAACATCCAAATTCGGCAAGATTCTCACCTTGTACACTGCTATAGCTTGAATCCCTGTTTCGGTTTAGGTTAAAGCACCAAGTTTAACCTTCGAAAGTTCTTAAAAGTCAGCCGAGATCACTCCATCAAGCTGCTACAAACCTACTGCGAATTAGTCTTAAAACAGTTTAAATACTCTTATGAACCCATTTAATATAAGCTAAAATCTCACTTAGGAGTATCCAAACTTGAATTTCTCTTCAATTCAGGTTGGAACACCTCAAAATCGATCTTCCAAAGTTCACAATTCGCAGCCAAAGGGATTCAATAACTCGCTGCAATTCCTGCAGCGAACATACATCACAAACCTCTTTGTAACTATTATCAACATATTGAAACTACAAAGGAATTAAATTACTCACCTTACACAGCTCCAACTCAGGTTGGAGCACATCAAAACCAGCTCACAAAGGGTCACCAAAATACAATTAAAAGTCCACATACTGCTGTAAGCAATTCCCAAAAGTGTCACTACTACTACCACTAATACTATTACTATAGTATCAAACTAGAGAGGGTAGTAGTTAATCACCGTCCAACAAATCAACTCAGCTTTTCATGCTCTTAGAGATGATAAATCACCACCGAACTTCCTTCTATTGCTGCTGGAAGCATCCCCCAAACCAGCTGGTATTAAAGAAACCAAAAAAAACCCTTCTTCTTCCTTGAGAGAAGTTGAATCTTGAGAGAAGTTGAACCCTTCACTTTACCAAGTTTCCACTCAGTTCACTGCTGCACTAGAGCTGCGAAATACGTCCAAAAACCCTTCTTCTTCCTTCAACAACAGCTCCCAAGCACTCCCCAATCAGCTAGTATCAAGCAAGGAGAAGAAATCAAGCTTAACCATTGTTTTCCTCATAGAGAGAGGAAAATTCTAGAGAGAGAAAGAGAGAGAAGGGTAAAACTCTGTTTCCCAGAGCTTAGATAGGATAAGTATCAGTTAGGGTCAAGCTGGGGTGGATAGGAACAAAGCTAGAGGAGGATAAGGTCAAAACAGCCCTCTGCCACGCAACTACTTGTACCAGTACAGGCACTCATTTGTACCGGTACACAATGCATAATATGCCAAATTCCGCAGTAGCAATGCACTTTCTCACTTTCTGCATTCCGATCACACTCAAACTTATCCACCAACTTCTCTATACCCTTTAGAAAATGTAGAATGGTTCCAATTATTATTCCCGCACTCGAACTTCACAATTGACCAAATTCAGAACATTACAGTTAAATAGCGCATTTGCGATGCACTTTTCCACTTCCAGCTAATCGTTTACTTCAGTAATTTGCTGAAAATCTCTCGGCAATCCTTCAAAATCATAGGATAGTTCTAAATTCTATTCCATCACTCGAACTTCGTAATTTGTCAAAGTTCAGTATATTACAGGCTGGTTCAGCATATCGAAAAATTATTGCTTTTATAAATGCCCTTTTGTCCGATATCGATTCCGATATCCCTCAATTTGCTAGTTTTTTAGTATGGAATTTTTTACGATTCATCGTAGTTTAATAAATTGCTGACTCTCATTATGACACATTGACAGATTTGGCTTTGAATGAGTACTTCAAAGTTGATAGATTTCTGGCTAGAGGAGATGTCTTTTTTGTTCGTAAAAATTGGAATTGC
Source organism: Ananas comosus (assembly GCF_001540865.1). Lineage (NCBI taxonomy): Eukaryota > Viridiplantae > Streptophyta > Magnoliopsida > Poales > Bromeliaceae > Ananas > Ananas comosus. The sequence continues at coordinate 8,820,582 of NC_033622.1, forward strand.
AGTTCAGAGTTGTGTCTAGTTTGCAATGAAAAGAATGCCAATGGGCTTTCCAGTAACATAATCTACTTCAAGCTAATGTTCTTAAATATCATCCTTCAGTAAAAAAGCATTTGGCATTTACTTCAAATTCAACGTGAATCCTGAGTAATCACAGTTTGAGCTTCCATTATTTCGTTAGGTAACTGCTATTGAGCCAGCAAATGAACCCATTCTTCGGGTTAACCGTAATCAAACGGCACTTGTTCTTGGTCGAGGTGCAGCTTCTGCAATCCCATCTTATAACTTTGTTAGCAATTCCAATGTACCAATGCCCTTGCAAGGAGCACAGTGAAGTTTTTGGCATCTATTCTTGCACCCATATTATGCCCTTCTAGCCTATCATCAAAATTCAGGGTTTCTGTTTTATTTTATGGTCCCTCAGGTGGCTTCATGTTCACTTTTTTTTGGCTTTTTGATTGACCACATTTGGTATTCACTAGTCAAATATAACTCTGAATTAAACTTAAGCATGGTAAACACAGGGTGTGGTAAACGAACTGTTGTTAGATATGTTGCGCACCATCTTGGCTTGCATGTTGTGGAATATAACTGTCATGACATAATGGATTCCTCAGAGAGAAGGCTATGTGCTGTACTGTCGAGTACATTCAAAGCTGCTCTAGCATGTAATGTGATTGTTAACTTCACCCAATAAATTATGGTGATTTCTTTTGATATGTACTGCTTTTTTTTTTTTTGTTTAAGTGTGATTAATCACCTCTTCTTGTAGTTCTACTTTTACCCCTTGAAAATGTTGTCAGATAGCATTTCATTTTTTCTTTTCCTGTCTACTGGGCATGGCAACTCTCATAAAGTGACTCTTTATACTAATTTAGTTTTGCGTAGGTATTCGCCTTGTATACTTTTGCTTCGCCACTTTGATGTGTTTGCAAATCTCTCTTCTAATGAAGGTTCACCATCTGATCAAGCTGGCATAACATCAGAAGTTGCATCAGTTATTAGAGAGTTCTCCAACCCACTGCCTGAAGATGATGAATCCTATCCAGCAAAAAATGCAAATGGTGGCCTAGTAAGAATTTTCTCCTAGTATTCTTCATACATTTGCAATTTTTGTACGGACTTTTATATTAGTATCTTTGCATAATCATCAATTAGATACATTTATCTTTCTATTCTATGAGTTTTCATATTATTGCTTGATAGTATACTATATCAGATAAAACTATGGGTTGCAGAGTATTAATGATGAGTTTATACTTGACTTGGTTGCTGATGCCGGGGCATCATTTGTACAAAGAGTTCTTATTCAGGGTGATATAGTTGAAAAAAGAGGAAGTCCTGATGTAACCACCGAGATCTCGGTGAAATATTGTGGACTTTAGCCTAATTGACTAAAGTACTCGAAGGGATTGGTTGGACGCGATCCATTAACGTTCCAACACTGTTAGTAGGGTTAAAAAATAAGCTCTAAATGAGTTGGAAGGGTTTTGGCATCGAACGACGCGAAATAGAGCGAAATCGAAGTCAAAAATGACTTTCTGGATGTCTTGTACCGGTACAAAACCAATGGTTGTACCGGTACAACCAGCGAAGCATTTGGCTAGGAGCTGCCAGGCCTTGTACCGGTACAAGGGGCCTTGTACCGGTACAAGTGGTTACGCAAGCAATCCAGGGGTTAATCCAAAGATGTTCCAGTTAAACGGAATCTTTGTTGGCCACCGTTTTCGGGGTTAAAAACCACGGGATTGTTGTGGTTCTAGTTTAGAGAACCCTAACTAGAGTATCGATTCGTATTAGCTCGAATCTTAGTGGGTTCTTCAAGAGATTTGAACGAAGGTAGAGTAATCTTAGTAGGGATCCCGTAAATTTTGTTTGAGATCCCAAGGTGGTAATCTCGTGAAACTCCTTGTGAACTTAAAGTACACAAGAGAACGGATTACGTTCCAAGATTTTGAACATCCCTCTAGTTTTGGTTCTAGATCCCAAGTTTTGGGTTTGGGATTGGGATCCAAACGTAGTTACCACGTTAGATACCAAGTTTCGAAGTTATACTCGATCTGGTAGAAAAGGTTGAGTTTACCCAAGGTAAACTTGGTGAGTTTTCGTTGGTTTTTAGGATTTGGGATCTTTACGGTAAAATCCCAATCTCGAATGGAGATTTTCTCGAGGTTACCGAGTTCCTTCTACTTCCTCTCCTACTTCTAGAGGAAGATCTAGAAGAAGAGGTAGAAGAGGTTGAAGAAGAAGAGAAAAAAAAGAAGAGAAAAAGAAAAGAAGAACGTGCCAATCTCTCTCTCTCCCTACATTCTCTCCCTCTCTCTCCGTCACTTTACCCTCCCCTTTACCGAATCTCCCCACACAATTGGGAGATTACATTGTTTTAGGGCTTTCGGGGGAGGTAAAAGACAAAAAGGTTTCGTCTGGACGACGAAGCCCGAGGAACATGGCCATGTGCCAAANCTATCTCTTGCTTTACTTCCGCTTTTGTTGTAGACGCCTTATATGTGTAGACATATGGCGGGTCTGGGCACGCTACCGGGAGGGCCTCCGCCGGTCCCGGGGCGTGACACTCTCTCTCCCTCTCTTACATCCCTCTCTCTCTCTAACCGTGCAAGAAGAAAAGAGAAAGAGAAGAAGAAAAAGGGAAGAAGAAGTTGGAGAAGATGGAGAAGAAGATCTAGAAGGAGATCTTCATCCTCTCCTTCATCTTCCTTGAGCCATTGGAGCTCTTTTAGAGGTAAGCTCTAACCCTAAAATGGCATTTCTAGGGTTTAGGGTTTTTGGTTGCTTTTGAGTGGTTCAAATGGAACCCATTTGAGTTGGAGAAGATGGTTCTAGCTCATATTGAAGCTTTGAACCATGGATTGCACCATTGATGCAAACCTAGGGTTAGGGTTTGGGTTTTGAACCCTAGATCTTGGTTTTGATCTCCCTACAAGTTTTAGAACCTTGCATTAGGCAAGAGAACACATGAAATTCAAGTGTTCCTCAAAGTGCTCTAATGGTGGAACCCTAGAGTTTGTTTTAAATGCCCTAGGGATGATTCTAATGAGATGGAAGCAAGTTTAGAGAACTTCTTGGGTGATTCTAAGCTCGATTATGCTTAGCTATGAGATCAATCCCAAGAGATTTGATCTTGGTGTTGTTAGGGCACCAAAAATTGGGGCTTTTGTCACCGGTTGTTTCTAAGGCAAATTGACCTTGTAGAAACCTAATTGGGGACCTAACGAACGCATTGGTACGCTCGGTTCGGCAATCCGATGGGCGTACGCGAAGTTATTGACGAAACGGTCGATTTTGGTACAGATAGCCGCAGCACGCGGAATAAAGGTCTAAAAATCATGAGATCGGAACCGGAGCACCTTGGAGTCAAGGAATAAACTCCGGAGAAGACGGATCGCAGTTCGGAGGTCGTTTGCTAAGTCGCGCAAGAGTTCGGGCCAAACCGGGCAACGGTTGCCGCGGGAGGCCGATTGCAAGTGTCGACAAGCAATCGGAGCGCGAGTTAAGGTGGGTTGGTTTACCGAAGCGACTAGGTCGCCTTTATGTCTAAGCGAATTAAGAATTCGTGTTGATGCATCTAAGTGTTAAACAATGCATGTTAATGATGTAATGCTAAAGTAGATGCATATAAAAGACTATACATATAAGCATGTAAACTAGAAGGATGCATGTAAATATGATGCATAGATGAAATGCATGTTGAGTACATAAGTTAAGATGAGATATAAAATGCATGATGAACAAGTTATATAATGCTACATAATTACATGAATGCATGTGAGCATAATGGATAGAATGCATGTTGACATTGTGAGATTAAATGTGCATTAAAACTAGGTTGATAACCCTAGAATGATTAAAGTAAATGATGCTATGCTAAAGTATAGATGATAAGCATGATGCGAAAACAATAAATGCAAGTACATGTTGAGAATGCTAAGTAAGGAATATATATAGGTGGACATGAATAAACCTATAGATCGAATGGCATTTAACCTAGAGTTTTGAACGTAGGTTAAATAAGAATGATGCTAAACCTAATGTAAAGAACATAGGTTGTGAATGAAGAGTGCTTAACCTAGAGTCAAGGGAATCTAGGTTGGAAAAGAATGATGATCCTAGTGTAATAAACCTAGGCTAAGAATGTGAAAGCAATAAACCTAAAGTAATAACTTAGGTTGTGTAAAGGATGATGAACCTAGAGTCAATTGGACCTAGGAGATAAAGGCTTAGACCTAGAGAGGTCAGTTCCATAGGGTTAATACCAACCCTTAGTTAATGTGATATGGATTCCGGAATCCCAATGCTTGCTGATACACCCAAAGGGGTGTCGGGTGTGTGCGACGATTTCGCCGCCCAGGGGCTAGAGAACCATTGTCGTGGCGTGTGTGCGACGATTTCGCCGCCGGATGGTTAGCCAGTTTGTGGATCCTACCGCCTGTTGACTGAACCACTGTCGTGGCATGTGTGCGACGATTTCGCCGCCGGGTGACTAAGTCATGAACCTAGGCCGTTGTTGGGTGAGGTGCGATTCGTTCGCCGCCAGACGGCTAGGACAGGAGTACGGTGAGCTGTTGCCAGCTAGGGTGCATGTGAGAGTTCCTTCACCTCGAGCTAGGCAGTGCGCGGACTATCCGCGATTGATTGACTCTAGACTGAGTCGGGTGGCTTGTTGGCTAAGGTAAAGCGACCTTAGAGTAGAATGCCAAAGGCTAAGATATAGCATGGTTCTAGAATGTTAAGAATAAAGAAGAGCTAAAGAATAAAGAACAAGTAAAGAAAAGCTACGAGTAAAGAATAGCTAATAGCTAAAGAAAGTCATTAAATGGCAAAGAGTAAAGAATGATTAAGAACATAAGTAGTGTTAAAGTAACCTACTTGCATGATTCTAGATATTGCATATTGCATTTCGTGAGGCATGACATGTATTTCAATTGAATATATATCTGTTGTATATTGTTGATCTAACATGTTGCAGTGCCTCGTTAGACCTGTTGGCTGAGCTTGTTCTCTTGGGTGGCTAAACCCACTGAGGACTATGGACAATAGTCTCACCCCCGTGTTGCTGTTTTGGGGGTACAGGTACACACGTGTGCGGCGCGGCGGCGCAAGGCGAGGACGTAGTTCTGCAGATAGAGTCCTACCCAAAGACTGAGATAGCCGTACCCGAGTTGGTGGTCTAGCTTGGGAGGTTAAAGACAAACTTTATCCAGATGTATCAAATTGTAATAAGTAATGATGTGCTAATTATGATTGTATTTGGAAGTTGATTGTAAAAGAAAAGTTATGGTGTAAAATGCATTTAAGTTGAATGCTGTAATAACTTATGCTGTAAAATGCATTTAAGTCTATGTTTTTGATACTTCCTTATGCAATCTGTGAGTGAATACTGTTCCTGTTTGGAACCTCTCGTATTGTATTGATTGCTACGCCTAGGACGTACAGGGGAAACTCTGTCTGTTCGGCGGTCTGTCGGCGGCGCCGCGACCCGGCCAAATTGGCTGGTGGTCGTGGGTCGTGACACCTGAGATTAGTAGTACAAGCTCTATGCCCATTTAAGATAACAATGGTGTTGATAAGTATGAAAGCAAGCACTTAGGTAGGGAAGATTTTTCAAGAGCTTTGGAACGATCAAAGAAAAGAAATGCTTCTGCACTCGGTACCCCAAAAGTATGGCCTTTCTTTCTTTTTCATTTTTTTTTTGAGTTATTTTATGGAAGCATGTTGCTGATAGTGTCTATATTTTATTTTGTGTAAGTATAATATTGGTTTTGTTTGACTATAACGCTTATTATTATCTGTGGTTTAGGTGCCTAATGTGAAATGGGAAGATGTTGGTAGACTCGAAGAAGTGAAGAAATCGATTTTGGATACAGTTCAGGTAGTACTAGACCAGCAAACTGCAAAATGCTCTCCTTTTCAATTCAATTTACATGTCCACTTAACTCTTGATTATTGCCTCGAAAAGATGCTGGTCTTCCATTATACGCTTGAAGAAGTTCATACTACAGCAGCTCTTATTTTGTTAATATCTCTTAATTGCGTGATGTTTCAGTTGCCTCTCATGCATGTATGTGTGTATATGCTATGGAATTAATAAAACTTACTAGATGGTTCAAATAGGATCATATATATTTGATATTTTATAGGTTTTTATATGCTTGTATTCTAAAGTATGTTTACTATGGATTAAGTAGCTAGATTTAGGATCATATTTATTTGCAATCAAATATATCTGCAATCAAATAGATTTAGGATATTTGATATTAAACATATGGATTTAGGACCATATATATTTGCAATCAAATAGGATCATATATATTTGATATTTTATTAGGCCTTTGTCCAATTCATGAGCTTTTATGATATATATCTACTTCTCAAATACTTCTTGGCAACAAATTTTTTATTCATAGGGTCTATACATCTTAGAATTGTTCGAACCCTACTTTACCATTATTATGATTCATCTGCTCTATCGTGATGGCTGGTAGAAGAGCCTTAAATTACTCCCTCCTACATGATCATATATGACTTTTAGAAATTCGAATCACCAACTAAGATTGAAATGACATGTAAGAAGATAATCATCTGTAACCTCAGAATAAAATAGTTGGGTTAATTGAAGTAGAAACAAGTTGTAAGAATCATATGGTGCTTTTTAATTTTATTAGGGAAAATAAAGTTTTAAAGTTACTCAGTTTCTTTGTTACTGTTAATGCTGACTATTTAGTTACATGAACTGAATTAATGTGATCGGTTTCTGTTTGTTATATAATTCATAGCCAACATTGTTATCTATGTATTTGGCCTTTTTATTCTTATATTGTTTCCGTCATCAATTAAGGGTCAGCAAATGTTGAAAAGCTAATTTTTCTTTATTTTTTTTTGCATATTTATAAGAGGTGTGACGACAAATATTTTGGCAATATTTTGGCAACGTATTAAATCAAGTTTAAGAATTTAGACATATTTTGATAAATTTACATTTGATATCATGTGGAAATGGCAAAAGCACTATTATTGCGTTTTGTTTTTTGGATGTGTTGGGTGATCGTAAGGTGGGAGTGATACTCTAACATAGTTCTTGTGAGACAATCTAAGTTTCTTATTTACTTTATAGGATTATTTGTGCTCTTCTTAACATTTAAAATTTGATTCAGTTTTGTTTATTTGTGTGGATTTTATGATCAAATACTTTATAGAGATTCAACTAGATTTAATATATATTGGTTCTGAGATGTTTGAGCTATGCTTGGGTTTAATTTGGTTTCGAGAGGATTAAATTAAAATTAAAAGTTAAAATTTAAAAAGGAGAGTAATTGAAATTTTTATAACAATAGGTTATATTTTACCAATTTATACTAAATCAATAATATCTATTACCACCATTTTTTAAAAAAAAAAATTAATTTTCGATCAGAAAATAGGTGGCGACTATAGTCGCCACCATAAAAACTAGACATAAAATATGTAATGCACTGGACCTTTGCAAATTGCGAGATTCGAGTGTTTGATTTATGTTCCGAGATTTTCCACTTTATCTAGAGGGTCGTAGACAGTGTTCCAACCCATGGCTCGCATCCCGAGAATTGAGGATTAAAACTTAGCACCAAAACCTCAAAAATGCAGATTTTGGATTGCTCTCGAATTTGGCTCTGCAGGGCAGAGTACCGGTACTGCATCGGGCTGGTATCGGTACTCTGTGCATTTTCCTGCCCGGCCGAGGCTCTGGTTGGCTGTTTGGCTGACTTGGTACCGGTACTCTTGCCCAATGTCATCGGTACACAACGCAGTTTGCAGACTGCTTGTTGTTGAGGGGTGTTTTTGGTTTTGTTACAACTCTATATAGCACCCACGCCCCCTCTTGTGTTCCCTGAGCTTGGGAACAGAGGAGATCAAGGTAGGGAGCCTCTCCACTTTCTCTCTTTGATCTTCTTTCATTTTGTTTGGATTTTGATTAATCTCCTCTTTAGCTCCTTTTTGGCATCTTGGTGACATTTCCACCATGGGAGAAATCTTGGAGCTTGGAGTAGAGCTTGTTGGAAGAGAGATCTTCAACCCTAGCTTATTTCAAGCCTAGTTGGGAGCTTCTAAAGAGGGTAGTAGCATGTGTCCCTCATTTAATCCATGTTTTGCTGGATTTTTTATGATGAAAAACTAGAAATGAGAAATCTAGGGTTTAACCAACACTAAGGTGAGTTTTGCCCCTTTCTTGGGTTGGTTAAAGATGAACACTTTGGGTGTTCGTTTGTTTTGTCTAACCCTCTTAGAATTTTTTTAGGGAGCTAGGAGACTTGTGGGCACTTTCGTTTGCGCAAACGAAAGGGTAGCAAGGAGCTCTTGGTAGGTTTGACCTTACTGAAATGGGTGAACTCACCCTATGTTATTCTCTTTATTGTAAAATAGAAATTCATGCATATTCATGCTAGATAGAGCATATAAGAATTTTAGAATGCTTAAGATACATGTGTTATGTTTCATAAAAATTATCTCTATGTAGTAGAGAGAGATATGTGTATTGTTAGCATGCATGAGAATAGCATTCTATTATATGGTTTGGAATCATGTTTCTTGCAATGAAAATGACTAGAATAACATGCTCTTTGATGTAGAATTCATGTTTGACATAGTGGACAAAAATGCCATAAAGAGGCATTCAACCTAGTAAATGGTTAAACTGCTACATGATGACATAGCGATAGGCCATTGGGTCATTAGCTTAAATATCATGTTTTAGACATGATCACATAGTGATAGGCTATTGGGACACTAGCTCTTATACCATATTTTAGATATGACGACATTGGACTTGAGACGGACATTTACGCTTGCTTGCCATTGTGCTCATTCGCACAGGGGGGTCGCTCCCCACAAGCCGGCACTCCGGAGATAGCCATCGCAATATAAGCTCGCCCGTGAGGGATTGGGCGCCGAAATGGGATGCCGTGGGGCAGCCTCATTCTTAGGGTGGAAATGTTGACTACTATGGGGCCATTAGGCACAACACAAGCCGGACTACCCTTGTGTATGTCCTGCATGATTGGAACAATATTGAACCAAATTGCAAAGTGGACATTAGACAAATTAGTAAATTTTACTAGTTGTACTTGTGAGCATCATATTGATCATACTTATGCATATTCATATTAGAATAGCATCTATACTTGTGGAAATCCATGCTAAGTAGAGGCATAGTAGTTTTACAAGCTTTATTCATGTTTAATATACATGTTGTACATTTTATTTAAATGTTAGAACATACTACTTATGCTTCCATCACCTAGTGGTGTATTTCGCTGAGATCAGCGGCTTACCCACTGGGAACTATTGATTATAGTTCTCACACCACCTGTTTTATTGTTTTTGTTTCAGAGCCTTCCACTCTGGGTGAGGCTAGGGACCACGGCAAGGGCGTCGCCACTAGCTAGATAGTGAGGAGATTTGCTATTAGGTGGTTCATCTCTCTATTTTTGTATATTTGTAGAGAGTGAGAGTTTTGTACCTATGTGTAGAGATCACCATTTTTTGTACCTCTAGCACTTGTATTTGGGGTTATTTTATTGTACTACTTTATGGTTTTATACTTGGATTAGTTCTTTCATTTATCCTACTTGTCATTAGAACTTAGATTTTGTATGCTCTGATATCTCTAGATGCTAGTACTTGTTGTCTATTTATTGCTTATTGTGGATGCCTTTTATGTTATAGGCATATGGCTGGTCTGGACACGTACCGGGCGGGCTTCCGCTGGGTCCTGGGGCGTGACAAAATATCTATTTTATATTGCGCAAAAGATGATAACAACAGGTGTGAACTATACTTAGGTGGTCACTGTCTAAGGCGCGCAATACCGTTACCGCGATCCTCGATCGGCTCGCTCGACCCCGACTCTATAAAAATAGTGGGGTGAGAACTACAAAAAAGTTCCCTGTGGGTTCGGCCGTCGACCGCGCCGACTTTCCCACTAGGTCTAAATCAGGCATAAGTAGAAGAATAAAGCAGATAGATAGGTAACCATGCTAAACAAATGCAACTATTATGTCTGAACAAGATACTATCAATATAAGATGCTCATGATGCATGCCAATTCCATTTCCAATATCCAATTCTCTTGGCTAATCCGCAGGTTTCGCCACCAAAAACAACTCACCAACTCAAATCCTTACTATCGGTGAGAAACCCCTACAACTTGACGGGACCGTCCTCTGGGGATTCTCCAATCCACAGTGATGACTACTCCGGAGCTCATCGCTCAAGGGGAAGTGACCGCCCTCAAGCCAAAACTTACAGGTGAGTATGACCCAATCCTCAACTATGAGGATGCCATGTTCAATCCAATCCTTAACTATAAGGATGCCATGCTCGCTAATCCACAACTATGAGGATGCCATGCTCAATCCAATCCTTAACTATAAGGATGCCATGTTCACAATGTCACAACACACTATGTGTTCTATTCTCTAGCATTCATTACGCTTACAAACGCCACAAGGTGCTATTTCACTCACTTGTCACAATGTCACCATGTTCTTTGCCTTAACTAGGTTCATATCTCAATTCATACATGTATAGGGTTCACAATTGCTCAATATTTCATTCTCAACTCATATGCATCTTTAAACTAAAAGCATGCAAGGGATATATACACATATACATTCTCATTAACCCTACAATGCATGAATCCTAATACATACACATATATGCTCAATGGGTGACATTTAGACATAAAAAGAGGTTTAATGATTTCGGATAGCACCACCCATCTTGCAGGGTCGTTAAGGTGCTAGAATCCAATTTCTAGAATTTATGGTCGCCAATCGCCCTCAAACCTCACCAAACGAAGCCGAAACATGATTTTTCTTCAATATTTTGGTGTAGACTCGTCGGATCTTCGAACCGAGCCTCTCAACGCATCGATTTTCTCACCGAGTTGGGCTACAAGAGATCAAACCTTAGTTAGATCTCATAACTAGCAAAACCCCAAATTGACCCCTAGGGTTTCCATAATTGCCCATTACTCACTAATTCATGGAAACTCATGAACCAATCTATCATAGTAGCCTTTAAACACAACTACTAGAAGTGATTAACTCAAAACCCTAGCTAATACCATAAGAACTCACCTTGAGTTCAAGTTATTTCCTCAACTTCAAGTTCTCTCCTCAACTTCTTGCACAAGTGCTAACTCCACCCTCCAAGAAGCCTTCTTCCCCACCAAGCCCCCTCTTGGAGCAACCCCAGTGTAACATATTGAAACCTCGAGAACGATTATCGAACTTTAGCCAAATTGACTAAAGTATGCGAAAGAGATGGATGGACAAGTTGCGTTTAGCATTCCAACAATGTTGGAAGGGTTAAATGAGTTTAAGAAGGGCTAGAAGAGTTTTAGCATCAAACGACGCGAAACTGAAAATTCTGGAGCATGTGTTATCGGTTTAACACCACGGGTGTACCGGTACAACATTGCAGGCCGAGAGGAAATTGTTCTCGGGTTTGAGAAAATCTAAAAGTGTATCGGTACAAAATATTTTGTACAGGTACAAAAGCTACGAACCCGAGAGGGCTGCTCTCGGGTTGGCCTCTGCGGAGAAAGTGTACCGGTGACAGAATCCCGTGTACCGGTATACTTTGGTCTTGCAGCAACTTTGAAGTCTACTGCAAATGCAATGTTTGGGAGGGCCTAGTTGCAAATGTTACAACATGTTAATACCCCAACACCCCTTTTCTTCACAGCAAACACCCCAACTCTCTCCCCCTCTCAGTCCTCTCTTTTTCTTTCTATAGATCTTGCTCTAGGGCGAGAAGAAGACATTGAAGGAGATTTTGGTGGTCTAGAAGGTCAAGAAGCTCTCCTACAAGGTGGAACTTGGGAGGAGTTTGGGCTAAGGTGAGTTTTAGTGTAAAGCCCATCTAGGGTTTGGATTTCACCCTAGGTTTTGGGAGTTTTGAGTTTGTTTCTAGCTTTAGAAACCTTTTTGAGGCTTGAGCACCATGAAAACTATGGAAACTCAAGGTCCTCTCATGGTGAAAACCTAGGGTTTAAAGTAGATGCCCTAGGAATGGTCCAAATGACTTAAAAATGGTATTAGAATACTTCTTAGTTGATTCTAAGCTAGATTTTGTTTATAAATAAGATCAATCTAGGAGAAAAACCCTATATGACATTGTCAGAGCATAGAATTTTGGGCTTTTGCCCTAGGGTGTTTTCGAGGTAAATTGACCTCTTGGAAACTTAATTGGGGGTATTCCCGATGCGTGGGACAACTCCGTTCGTTGAAACGAAAAGACTAGATATGAGTTTGTAGTATAAAGCCTAATTTGGCTCTAAAATTGTTGTAGATCGCCGTAGCACGCGGGATCGGAGTTCGTAGAGCACAATAGTCGAACTACAACCCTTCTACAATTATTCGAGGTGGGGGGTGCATTCCGGAATCGTTGGATTCCCTTCTATGTCTATGTCACATTTTATTGAGCATATATATGTATAGTACTATTCATGCTTGATAGGGTAGTTGGCATGTGATTAGTGGTTAGAATTTCAATATTATGTTTCTAATGTAGATAAACATAGTGATTGAACATGAACCATAAGAGACATGAATGTTGGACCCTATACTTGTATGAATGTGAGACCCGGACTATGATAATAGTAAACAAAGGTGACATTGACAATAGAGACAAGATTGGCATCGAGACAAGAATAGTTAAACAAGGTTTAACCAAGAGTGGTAAGTATGATAAGGTAGGAACCTATCATTGTTAAAGTGGCATTTTGGCTAGTGGCTATGTAACATATTGAAACCTCGAAGGAAATTATCGAACTTTAGCCAAATTGGCTAAAGTGCGCGAAAGAATTAGTTGGACAAGTTTCAATTAGCATTCCAACTATGTTGGAAAGGTTAAGAATGAGTTAAGAGGTGTTAAAAAGGTTTTAGCATCGAATGACGCGAGACAGAATCGAAAACGACGCAAAATTGCATTCTGAAGCAAAGTGTACCGGTACAACCATCGAGTTGTCACCGGTACAGCATTGCAGGCCGAGAGGGAGAAGCTCTCGGGTTTGAAAAATTTTGCCTGTGTTATCGGTGACAACCCTGGTGTGTACCAGTACACTTTGGACAAACCTGCGAGAATTGCTCTAGGGTTTGGTCTCTGCGTAATCGTGTTACCGGTGACAGCATCCCGTGTACCGGTACACTTTGGTCTGGAAGCAAGGAAATGACCTGTTGCAAATAAGATTTTTGGGGGGCTTTGTTGCAATTGCTACAACATGTAATATACCCAACCCCTCTCCCCTTCACAGCAAACACTCCGAACTCTCTCCTTGTCTTATTTCTCTCTTTCTCTCTCTAGAAAGCTTGGCCTAGGGCTTGGAGAAGGTGGAGAGGAAGACTTTGAAGAGGATTTTGGAGGCTTTGATGGTTCTAGGGCTCTCCAACAAGAAGGATCTTGGGTGAGCTCGTGGCTAAGGTAAGTCTTGTGCATGAACTCCTCTAGGGTTAGGATTTAAACCTTAGATTTTGGAGTTTTGGTCTCTTTAGAGGCTTTAGAAGCATGCTAGAGCCTTGAACACCAGGAAAACATGGTTTTCTTGGAACCCTCTCATAGTGGATTATTAGAATCCAAAGTAGATGCCCTAGAAATGGTCTAAATGGCTTAGTGATGGTATTAGAGAGCTTCCTAGGTGATTCTAAGTTATCATTTGCTTAGAGATGAGATCAATCTAGAAGAAAAACATATATGACATTGTTAGGGCATGAATTTTGGGGCTTTTGCCTCCGATCGTTTCGGAGGCAAATTGACCTCTTGGAAATCTAATTTGGGGTATTCCCGACGCGTGGGACAACTCCGTTTAACGTTACGAAAAGTCTAGATATGAGATCTTATATATAGGGCCTAATTTTGCTTTATTTTTGGGTTTAGGTCGCGGGATAGGCGTCCTAAAATCACGAGAGTCGAACTACAACCCTTCTACAATATACAAGGTGGGGGGTGCACGTCGGAATCATCGGATTTTCCTTTATGTCTATTTCACCTTTTATTAAGCATATTAATGTATAGTCATTCATGCATAATAGGGTTAAATTACATGGGAATTTTGGTTTGATTTCATTTACATGCTTCTAACGTAGTTGAACATAGAGAATGATAGAACCATAATGGACGTGTATGGTAGAACCCTAAAGTGTATGAATGTGAGACTTGGATTCGGACAATAGTAAATAAAGATAACATTGACAATAGAGACATGATTGGCATTGAGAAATTGGTTGTTAAACATAGTTTAACCATAGTGATATTGTGACAGGGATGACTTGGAAAGTAGTATGATCAAATAGGTAGAAACCTATTATGACAATGACATTGTGACTAGTGGCTATGTATCCTCAAGTTGAGGATTGGATCGATACTCATATTAACTAGGCTTGAGGGAGGTAGCTCCCCCTCAAGCGGTGTACTCCGGAGTGTAGACACCACGGGGAAAGTACCCCGTTGACGAACCCTCGGGTGGTTGAGCCTAAAGCCTCCCCCGGTAGACGGAAATTATGATGGTGAGTTTTGGGATTAACAATTATTGACCGGTTCAATTGGGTATGAGCCAAGGTAAACATGGAAAAGCATGCATGCATAACATCCTACATAAGATTATCTGTTATTGACCAGTTTTCTTGCAGGCATAGTATTAGCATTATTGTTGGTTACTTTTCCATTTCTTTGAAATACTTATGCCTGAATAGACCTAGTGGGTAAGTCGGCGAGGTCGGTTGCCGAACCCACTGGGAACTTCGTTGTAGTCTCACACCACTAACCCTATAGGTCCGAGCGCGAGCGGGGTGGCGGAGGACCGAGACAAGGTTATTGCGCCATACTTAGTGGCCACCGGAACTTATACATTTTTAGTCATTCCTTTTGTACATGTATCAACTTTCCTTTGTTGATTTAGAGAAATGTAAAGTTGTAAACAATCATGTGTTTTGGTGGAATGATTAAAATGTAAAGAATTTTGGTTGAATGGAAAAAGATGTAATAGTTTTAGTTCACTTGTATTTGGTTAAAATCTAATCAATATCATGTATGGTTGTATGTTTAGCTTGGAGCTTTCGCTTCCGTTGTTGCTTGCCCTCGTGCAAGCCTTGTATAATTACAAAATCTCTTTGTTGTTTGTTTAATTATACATGTTGTTTGAGCCTTAGGCGGACAGGGGAGATGTTGTCCGTTCGGCGTCTGTTGACGTGACCCGAACCCGACCAAATTGGCGGGGATTGAGGCGTGATAAGCTATATGTCCTCAAGTTGAGGATTGGATCGATACTCACGATAAGTCTTAGCTTGAGGGAGGTAGCTCCCCCTCAAGCGGTGCGTTCCGAAATAGTCACCACGGGGAGCGAGGTCCCCGAAGACGGTCTCCAGGGAGGTTCGAGTCCCTTATTATTAAGGGATTTTGGGTTGTGAGTTATTGGGGTTAACAAGGTTAATCTGTATGATTGGGTATAAGCCAAGTTAAAGTTTTGGACAGAGCATGCATGCATAATCATTCTATATTGATTATTTATTCACTGGCAGTTTTCTTGCAGGCATAGTATTAGCATTAGCATTGGTTACAGTTTTCCTTTCCATTGAAATACTTATGTCTAAATAGACCTAGTTGGTAAGTCAGCGAGGTTGGTTGCCGAACCCACTGGGAACTTCATTGTAGTTCTCACACCACTAACCCTACAGATTCGAACGCGAACCGGGCGGCGGAGGATCGAGGCAAAGGTATCGCGCCATAGCTAGTAGCCACCGGAGTACTTACATATTAGTCATTCCTTTTGTATACATGTATCAACTTTTATTTTGTTGATTTATAGATGTAAAAGTTGAAAACAATTCATGTATTTTGGAGAATGATTATGATGTAAAAAGATATTATGAATGAAAGCAAATGGATGTAATAGTTTTAGTTTACTAGTATTTGGTTTAAATGTAATCAAATATTATGTATGGTTGTATGTTTTAGCTTAGAGCTTTCGCTTTCGTTGTTGCTTGCCCTCGTGCAAGCCTTATATAATTGCAAATCTCTTTGTGTGATTGCTTAATTATACTTGTGGTTGGAGCCTTGGGCGGGCAGGGGAGGCCCTGTCCATTTGGTGTTTGTTGACGTGGCCCGAACCCGACCAAATTGGCGGAGAGCAGGGCGTGACACCCAATGAGAGAAGGTGAGAGAATAAGAGAGAAAAAAGTGAGAGGAGCTCTAGAGAAAGAAAGAGAAAGCTTTTCCCTTTGTTCATAAGTGAGGGAATGAGGTTAGGGCATCCAAAAACCCTCACATATGGTCCCCCACGAACAATTACACATAAGCCCCTCACCAAATTACTACACCAAACAAACCCACGATTTTGCGGGTACAGGGTCCGGACCTTGCACAGGGTCCGGACCCCGAGAGCATTTCCAGCACGAAATGGCTTGGAAAATTCCTAGCTTGCTCTCCAATATCTCAACACCCATTACATACCCTCCAAAACACTCGGAATGATTTTCAGACCTTTCTAACTTGTCCCACTCCGCACTTCGGTCAATTCGACTGAAGTTCGGTATAACCTATCGAAGTTTCGGTATATTACATTCTCCACCCCTTAAAAATAGTTTCGTCTACAAAACTAAACTCATACCTTAGCTTAAATGCTCGAAGAAGTGAGGATAGGCCTTTCGCATTGCCTCCTCATGCTCCCAAGTGGCTTCACGCTCGGCGTGATTACTCCACTATACCTTGACATACGGAATGGTGCGATTCCGCAACTTCTCCTCTCGAGCAAGAAAACATACAGGATACTCCTCATAGGTCATATCATCGCGCAACTCCATCGGCTCGTACTCCAACACGTGAGACGAATTATGCACATACTTACGGAGATTAGACACGTGAAACACGTTATGAACTCCCGCAAGCCTCGGTGGTAATGCAATTTTGTACGCCACCACGCCCACGCGCTCCAAAATCTCGTACGGTCCAACGTACCGGGGACTAAGCTTCCCGCGGACCCCAAATCGTTTCACCCCACGCATGGGTGACACTTTCAAGAACACACGGTCTCCAACCGCGAACTCAAGATCTTTTCGACGCTTATTAGCATAACTTTGTTGCCTCGATTGCGCCGTCGCAAGTTGTTGACGGGCAAGGAGAACCTTTTCTTCCACCTCCCGTAACACGTCAGGACCAAGAGCAACTTTCTCACCCACCTCACTCCAATGAATAGGGGAGCGACACTTCTTTCCATACAAAGCTTCGAATGGCGCCATCGCAATGCTTTCTTGATAGCTATTGTTATACGCGAACTCTGCCATCGGTAAATAGTCGTGCCATCCACCCCTATAATCAAGTACACAAGCTCGAAGCATGTCCTCAAGGATTTGTATCGTTCTCTCTGATTGACCATCACTCTGAGGATGAAATGCCATGCTAAAGTCGAGCCGTGTGCCCAAAGCGTCCTGCATGCTCTTCCAAAAGTGAGATGTGAACCTATGGTCTCGATCCGATACAATAGAAGTCGGAACCCCATGCAGTCTTACAACCTCGTCAGGATATACTTGAGCCAACTTATCCTCGAACCACGTAGTATGGATCGGTAGGAAATGTGCTGATTTCGTCAAACGATCCACAACCACCCAAATGGCATCATGTCCGGCTTGCGATCGGGGTAACCCGGTCACAAAATCCATCGCAATATCATCCTACTTCCAAATGGGTATATATGGATAAACTCTGCAGTTTTTCCGCCGAAAATCGGCGCTCCGCTTTAACCTATTGGCACGTTAAACACTGCGCCACAAATTCTCCAATATCCCTCTTCATGCCCAGTGACTAATAATGCATGCACTTTTTAGTCTTTGTACATCTTAGTGTCGTCCGGATGCATAGGGAGATTGATGTGCAACGATCGCTTTTCGAACATCCTCGTTGCTCGGCAAACACCAACAGTTTCGGAACCGTAGTGCACCGTCGGGCCCCACGCCAAAATCATCGGCGCGCCCGCTCTCAACTTCGCCCCGCACCTTTTGGAGATAAGGATCAGAAGCTTGTTGCTCTTTAATTTTTTCCAACAAAGTTGGTTGAACTACCAACGCGGCAAAACTAGCCGGCACCCCAGGTGCTACTACCTCAAGGCCAAACCGTCGCATCTCCTTTTGTAATGACGGTTGGTGCGTGATTGTCGTAGCCAAATTTTCCACCGATTTTCTACTTAATGCATCGGCCACGACATTGGCTTTTTTCGGATGGTATAGAATAGTGACATCATAATCCTTTAGCAACTCTAACCATCGCCGTTGCCGCATATTCAATTTCTTTTGGGTGAAAAAGTATTTGAGACTCTTATGATCCATATAAATTTCACAATGCTCACCGTACAGATAATGCCTCCATAATTTAAGCGCGAATATAACCACGGCTAACTCAAGGTCATGTATCGGGTAGTTCTTTTCATAGCTCTTCAACTGGCGAGAAGCATAAGCTATTACTCGTCCATTCTGCATCAGAACACACCCAAGACTACTATACGAAGCATCACTGTACACCACGAAACTCTCCCCAGGAGTCTGTAGAGCGAGTATCGGGGTCGAAGTTAACATTTCTTTCAACTCTTTAAAGCTTCGATCACAATCGTCACTCCATACATCCTTTGTTCCCTTGTGCGTGAGGCTCGTCAGCGGAGTAGTGATTTTAGCAAACCCCTCTACAAACCGCCGATAATATCCTGCAAGACCAAGAAAACTACGGATCTCCGCGACGCTTGTCGGACGACGCCAATTTTTAATTGCCTCAACTTTCTTCGCATCAACCGAGACGCCACTTCCAAATGTTACATAGCCCAAGAAGGCAACCTCTGAAAGCCAAAAGTCGCACTTTTTCAGCTTGGCGTAAAGCTTCTCTTTTTGGAGTATTTGCAACACAGTTCTCAAATGCTCCTCGTGTTCCTCATCACTCCGTGAGTAAACCAACACGTCGTCAATGAACACCACGGCGTATCGATCCAACAATGGTCGAAAAACTCGATTCATCAAGGCCAAAAATACTGCAGGGGCATTAGTAAGCCCGAACGGCATCACCGTGAACTCGTAATGGCCATAACGCGTACGATGCGCCATCTTGTGCACATCCTCCGACTTGATCTTCAACTGGTGGTACCCCGACTGAAGATCGATTTTCGAATATACCCACGACCCTTACAACCGATCGAACAAATCATCAATTCTAGGCAACGGGTATTTGTTCTTGATCGTCACTTTGTTTAGCTCGCGATAGTCCACACAGAGTCGCAACGTTCCATCCTTCTTTTTCACAAATAGCACAGGAGCTCCCCATGGCGACACACTCGGCCTCACAAAGCCTTTATCGAGTAAGTCTTGCAATTGAGCTTTTAACTCTACTAACTCCGCCGGTGCCATTCTATACGGAGCCTTCAAAATTGGCGCCATCCCGGGAGTCAAGTCAATGACAAACTCGATCTCCCGGTCCAGTGGCAATCCCGGTAACTCCTCCGAAAATACATCCGGAAACTCGTATGCTATACGAATATCCCCAAGTATCGGGAGCTCCCTGTGGGTCTCCACCATCGTTGCCAAATAGGCCACACATCCACCTTTAATCAACTTCCTCGCCCTCGACACTAACACCGTCGCCGCGAAGCGCGAGCTTTTACATGCACGATACACCACTTCCTCTTGATTGGGCTCACAAAACGTGATCACCTTACTCTCGTAGTCAGTGACGGCATATGTCACGCCCCGCTCACCGCCAATTTGGTTGGGTTCGGTCTACGTCAACAGACGCCGAACGGACAGGGCCTTCCCTGCCCGCCCAAAGTTCCAACCACAAGTATAATTAAGCAATCAAATAAAGAGATTTGCAATTATACAAGGCTTGCACGAGGGCAAGCAACAACGGAAGCGAAAGCTCTAAGCTAAAACATATAACCATACATAATATTTGATTACATTTAAAGTAAATATTAGTAAACTAAAACTATTACATCCATTTGCTTCATTCATAATATCTTTTTACATCATAATCATTCTCCAAAATACATGAATTATTTTTAACTTTTACATCTATAAATTAACAAAATAAAAGTTGATACATGTACACAAAAGGAATGATTAATATGCAAGTACTCCGGTGGCCACTAGCTATGGCGCGATACCCTTGCCTCGATCCTCCGCCGCCCCACTCGCGCTCGGATCTGTAGGGTTAGTGGTGTGAGAATTACAACGAAGTTCCCAGTGGGTTCGGCAACTGACCTCACCGACTTACCCACTAGGTCTATTCAGGCATAAGTATTTCAAAGAAAGAGAAAAGTAGCCAATACTAATGCTAATACTATGCCTGCAAGAAAGCTGTAAGTGGATATATATAATCAAATATGAATGATTATGCATGCATGCTCTTTCGATAACTTTACTTTGACTTTTACCCAATCTTACCGGTTAACCTTGTTAACCCCAATAACTCACAACCTAAAATCCCTTAATAATGGGGGACTCGAACCTCCCTGGGGACCATCTTCGGGGACCTCGCTCCCCATGGTGACTATTCCGGAACGCACCGCTTGAGGGGGAGCTACCTCCCTCAAGCCAAAACTTATCGTAAGTATCGATCTAATCCTCAACTTGAGGACACATAGCCACTAGCCACAATGCCACTTTAACGATGATAGGTCTCTACCTTATCATACTTGCCACTCTCTAGGCTACTCTTACCATAATATCACTATTGTTTAAACTAGATTTAACAATGTGTATCTCGATGCCAATCTTGTCTCTATTGTCAATGTCACCTTTGTTTACTATTATCTTAGTCCGGGTCTCACATTCATACAAGTTTAGGGTTCCCACATACATGTCCACTATGGTTCTTATCATCCTCTATGTTCATCTACGTTAGAAGCATATAAATGAAATTCAACCAATTTTCACATGTAAACTACCCTACCATACATGAATGACTATTGATATAATGCTCAACAAAAAGGTGAAATAGACATAGAAGGGAATCCAGCGATTCCGGAGTGCACCCCCCCACCTCGAATAATTGTAGAAGGATTGTAGTTCGATTCTCGTGCTCTACGAACTCCAATCCCGCGTGCTACGGCGATCTACAACAATTTTAAAGCCAAATTAGGCTTTATACTACAAACTCATATCTAGTCTTTTCATTTCGACGAACGGAGTTGTTCCACGCGTCGGGAATACCTCCAATTAGGTTTCCAAGAGGTCAATTTATCTTGAAAACGATCGGAGGCAAAAGCCCCAATTTTCATGCCCTAACAACGTCATATAGGGTTTTCTCCTAGATTGATCTTATATCTAAGCAAATGATAGCTTAGAAGTATGTAGGAAGCTCTCTAATACCATTTTCAAGCCATTTGGACCATTCGTAGGGCATCTACTTTAAACCCTAGGTGTTCCCCATGAGAGGATCTTGAGTTTCCATGGTTTTCATGGTGTTCAAGCCTCGAAAGGGTTTCTAAAGTTAGAAACAAACTCAAAACTCCCAAAACCTAGGGTGAAATCCAAACCCTAGATGGGCTTTACACTAAACTCACCTTAGCCCAAGCTCCTCCCAAGTTCCACCTTGTAGGAGAGCTTCTTGACATTCTAGACCACCAAAATCTCCTTCAATGTCTTTTTCTGCTCCAACTCTTTGCCCTAGAGCAAGATCTCTAGAGAGAGAAAGAGAGGAATGAGAGAAGGAGAGAGTTGGGGCTGTTGGCTGTGAAGAGAAGAAGTGTTGGGGTATTAACATATTGTAACATTTGCAACTAAGCCCCCCAAAAACTCTATTCTGCAACAAATCAATCCCTGCTGCCAAAGCCAAAGTGTACCGGTACACGGGTTTTTGTACCGGTACACATCTGCGCATAGGCCAAACCCGAGAGCAGTTTTCTTCGTTCGCACCATTTGTACCGGTACACTTTCAATTTGTACCGGTACACATTCAGTTTTGCTCAAACCCGAGAGCAGCTACTCCTCGGGTTGCTTGCTGTACCGGTACAACCATCAACGTTGTACTGGTACACTTTGCTCCAGAATGCTATTTTGGCTCCGATTCGACTCTACTTCGTGCCGGTCGATGCTAAAACCTTTCTAACCTCTCTTCAACTCATTTCTAACCCTTCCAACATAGTTGGAAAGCTAATTGGAACTTGTCCAACTATTTCTCTCGGCGCTTTAACCCAATTTTGGGTAAAGTTCGATAATCGCTATCGGGTTTCAATATGTTACTGCATAATACTTTGAGAGCTAATCGATTCCAAGGATAACATCGAAACCCCACATCTGGTTCAAAACAAGCAAGTCCGCTGGCATAATCTAATCGCCAATCTGCACTAGACAACCCACGCACTCTTCCTTGACACTAAAAGTATGTTCTGGTGCATAAACCCACCAATAATCCGGACTATCCAACACCTCGATACCATGAGTTCTAGCAAATGACACGCCAATGAATGAATGGGATGCACCAGAATCAAATAAGGTTCTAGCTCTAGTGCCATTAATTAAAATAATACTTGCCACAACATCATCTGGAACGGCAGGCTCCTCAGCCTGAGCGGCGAAAACCCGGCCACTCGGTGCAGCTCGGGACCCCTCCGGCTGACGCGGTACAGATGAGCATCCAGCCGACATGGCAAGTGGCAATCCGGGCATACTGAACTGATGCAGTCGTCTGGGCAGACAATGTCCAACTCGGGCACTCCCGGATAACATGTCCAGCTTGACCACACTTGAAACACTTTCCATCGCGCTGTGGGCAAACCGGCGGTCGATGATCACCGCTGCAAATAACGCATCGAGTAGGCCTCCGATTCTTCGACTGCTGTCGTGGATACCGAGGAGGCTTCTTAGCATTCGGCCGACCCCCAACACCGCCCGCAGCCCGCTCCTTTCCCTTGTCCTTGTCCTTGTCCTTGTCCATAGACTCGCGCTCCCCACGCTCATAGGCACTACCGTGCTCCGCCCACAACGCCCGATCAAAATCCTCCGCAAAGGTTGTAAGTTTAAGGATCTGCCCTTTCTTATAAATCTGCGGCTGAAGTCCTGCAAGAACCAAATGGCCCGATCCCTGTCATCCCATACCAAATCCAGGACACAATCAATAATGTAGGAAAACTCTCGCTCATACTCTCCCATCGAGCGGTCACCCTATCTTATCTTTCGGAACTTATCCTGTAGCTTTCTCTTCTAACAATCAAGGAAGTAATTTGCAAACATCAACCTCCAAAACTTCTCCCAAAGTATAGGCGGAAGGTCGGAAGATCGATCATGCTTTACCCTTTTCCACCACACCTTCGCCGCTTTCTCCAAACAATGAGTGGTGAGATACCCCTTATCTTTCTCCAAGGTGTATATATTCTCGAAAAGTGTTTCCATTGAGTCAATCCAAGACTCCACCATCCAAGGCTCCACTTTCTCCCCGTCGAACATGGGCAGGTTGAACTTCTTGAACATCACAAAAGCCGCAAGTGCACGCTCCCGCTCCGCCTCCATAGCCGCACCCTCGGGATTTGAGGTTCCTAAACCGGCTGCCACCGCCGCGACTGGGATAGCCGCTGCGGCCACGCTCTCAGCCGCACTTGGTATCACGATAGGGGGCGCAGCTTACTCGATGCCCACTTGATCCGTCGCCGCCTGCCGCTGCGCCAAGCCCTCCTGGAGCCGCTGAATTTGCTCCCCCTGGCTTTGCACCGATTCCACTTGCTGTCGCACTATACTTACAAGTGCCGACACCTTCTCCCGGAGCTCCTCGTCGCCACTCGCTCCGGATTGCTCGGGAGCCGAACTCGGTCCCTCGGGCATTGACCTTGTTCGAGGTCCACCACGAGCGATCGCTTCCTGAAACATAGCAATTACATTAGCTACTTGACCAACATACCCAAACAAATCCTAATCAGGCGAAAGCAAACAAGTGAATTCATTCTCATTCCGAGGCATCATGTTGTCGGCCGCCCAACATAACACTTGGAGTAGAGAACAAATATCAACTTGAATTTGTCCCTAATAACCATTAGAGACATATTAACACCAACCCAATCCACAAGGCTTTCGCTATACATCAATTCCACGTCACTCACGTTCCCTAGATCCCTAAAGTTTCCATTCTAAGGGTTTCTAGGTCCATCCTAGGCTTTCACTTTTCAAGCTTTGATACTATTATATCTATCACGCCCCGAGCCCGCCTATTTGGTCGGTTCAGGCACGTCAACAGACGCGAAACGGACAGCACCTCTCCTGTCCGCCCAAGGCTCAACACGATATCAATATGTATATAAATTTTGTGCAAGCGAAAAATATAATTATACATGGCTTGCACGAAGGCAAGCTACAACCAAAGTGAAAGTTCTACACTAACATCACATACATACAAGTATCATGATTACTTTTAACCATATACAAGCATAATACAACTACATTCATTCTTTTTCTTTTTTTTTTACATCACATGATCATCCAAAACATAAGTCTTTTACATTTATGCATCATTTATACAACTATAATCATCATATACAAAAGATAATAACAACAGGTGTGAACTATACTCAGGTGGTCACTGTCTAAGGCGTGAAACCCTTACCGCGATCCTCGATCGGCTCGCTCGACCCCGGCTGTGTAAAAATAGTGGGGTGAGAACTACAAGAAAGTTCCGAGTCGGTTTGGCTACCGACACCGCCGACTTTTCCACTAGATCTAAATCAGGCATAAGTAGATGAATAATGCAGATAGATAGGTAACCATGCTAAACAAATGCAACTATTATACTTGAACAAGATACTATCAATATAAGATGCTCATGATGCATGCCAATTCCATTACCAATACCCAATTATCTAGGCTAACCCGTAGGTTTCACCACCAAAAACAACTCACCAATTCAAATCCCTACTATCCGGACAAACTCCTACAACCCGACGGGACCGTCCTCTGGGGGGAACTTCAATCCAATGATGACTACTCCGGAGCTCATCGCTTGAGGGGGAGCGACCGCCCTCAAGCCAAGACTTACAAGTGAGTATGATCCAATCCACAACTTTGAAGATGCTATGCTCACTAAGAGGATGCCATGTTCACAATGTCACAACACACTATGTGTTCTATTCTCTAGCATTCATTATACTCACTAATGCCACAAGGTGCTATTTCGCTCACTTGTTACAATGTCGCCATGTTCTTTGCCTCAACTAGGTTCATATCTCAATTCATACTTGTATAGGGTTCACAATTGCTCAATATTTCATTCTCAACTCATATGCATCTTTAAACTTAAAGCATGCAAGGGATATATACACATATACAGTCTCATTAACCCTACAATGCATAAATCCTAATACATACACATATATGCTCAATGGGTGACATGTAGACATAAAAGGAGGTTCGATGATTTGGAATAGCACCACTCACCTCGCAAGGTTGCTAAGGTGCTTGAATCCAATTTCCAGAAATTATGGTCGCCAATTGCCCTCGACCCTCGGCAAACGAAGCCGAAATAGGATTTTTCTTCAATATCTTGGCGTAGACTTGTCGGATCTTCAAACCGAGTCTCTCAATGCGTCGGTTTTTTCACCGAGTAGAGCTACAAGAGATCAAACCTTAGTTGGATCTCATAACTAGCGAAACCCCAAACTGACCCTTAGGGTTTCCATAATTGCCCATTACTCACTAATTCATGGAAACTCATGAACCAATCTATCATAGTATCCTTTAAACACAACTACTAGAAGTGATTAACTCAAAGCCCTAGCTAATACCATAAGAACTCACCTTGAGTTCAAGTTCTCTCCTCAACTTCTTGCACAAGTGCTAACTCCACCCTCCAAGAAGCCTTCTTCTCCACCAAGCCCCCACTTGGAGCAACCCTAGTGAGAGAAGGAGAGAGAAGGAGAGAGAGAAAAGTGAGAGGAGCTCTAGAGAGAGAACAAGAAAGCTTTTCTCTTTGTTCATAAGTGAGGGAATGAGGTTAGGGTATCCAAAAACCCTCACATATGGTCCCCCACGAACAATTACACATAAGCCCCTTACCAAATTACTACACCATACAAACCCACAATTTTGTGGGTACGGGGTCCGGACCTTGCACAGGGTCTGGACCCTGAGAGCATTTCCAGCACGAAATGGCTTCGAAAATTCCCAGCTTGCTCTCCAAGGTCTCAACACCCATTACCTACCCTCCAAAACACTCGGAATGATTTCCGGACCTTTCTAACTTGTCCCACTCCGCACTTCGGTCAATTTGACTGAAGTTCGGTATAACCTACCGAAGTTTCGGTATATTACAGAGAAGCTAGAGATTCTATGTTTACTGCCAAATTTAAGGCTAATAGGTGGTTAAATGCTTAGTTTGGTGTATTAAGCTGGATTGTAGCATTCATGTCAGATTTTCATTAATTTTCTTATCAGATTCTTCAAGTTGAGCCACTGGTGATTCGATTCTTGGCTGGTTATTCCTGCACTCCTTGTTGAATTGGAGCTGCTCCTAGCTAGATTGGAAGGTTAGTTGGCTGAATTTGAAACTTGAACCTAAAATTGGTACCGAATGGGATTTTCGTTAAATTTTTAATTCTAATTTTTGTTCCGGCATCTTTCCTACTTGGACTAGAGTTTTCTTGGATTTTTCTACTTGAGTTGGTGCTGAAGTTTGATGCGTGAGTGTCTGGATTATGTCTAGGTGCAGGTAAGTGCGGCAATTTAGATGGTTTCAACTTTTTTTGTTAATACACCGGTAGTTTTGGTGAATTGCTGGATTTTGTCTAGTGATAGCATTTATCTCTGCTAGTTTTGCTGAGATTCACTCCCTTGGAGCAGTTTTTATCTCGTAGCTGGATTTAAGTTGGATTTGTAATCGTCGATCACTTCAAACTTCCTAATTGTGTCTATCCACGTATATTCACTACAACATAAATGAATTGATTTGACAGTAAGTTAATTATATTAGGTAAATATGGATATTTGTGGTATAATTGATGTTAGTTTTGATCCTGCGAACCATACTAGTGGTTATCTAGCTGCTTGAATCTACTATTTACATTATTTGCTTCTATACAACTTGGATTTGCTATGTGAATTCTGAATCTAGTATATTAGCTTTACGGCATCAGTTTGATTACCCTTCTATGTCCCGGTTGGGCAAGGTGGAACTTCGATAGTATTAGATTGTGGGCTCATTTTGATTGCTTTAGTCATGGGGTTAGAGCAATTCAAGATAGTGTTTTTACATCGGATTGTGTCAAGGTTCCTTTGTTGAGAGATATTATAATCTATTTGGTCATATGCATTGATTATAACCTGCAGTAGCATAGTATGCTTGACCTAGTTAACTTGATCCTCCATCGAGTCGCTCCGCTCAAGTGCCAATCAGGAGATGACTTGATTTGGAATTCTTATTTTCACATTTGCAACCCACAGAATTTTAGTAGGGATCAGACGTGATGCAGGTGTGGGCTTAACTGGACTTTCGAGCTAGTTAGTTAATTGGGTTTATTTCGGTAGTATTGTAGCTAGTTGACACGTATCACACATAATGCATCCATTTTTATAGTTTTAGTAGAAAGGCATAGTAGTGGTAATTATTTTCCGTAGTAATTTATTTATTCAGGTTTCATTCTGTAATTTTTCTTATGCCTAGCTATAATAGACCTAGTAGGTAGATCGTTGTCATCAATGACGATATCCATTGAGGACTGTTCATTATAGTAGTTCTCACACCCTCTATTGTTAACTTTTCTTACAGAGCCCTCTGTTGTCACCTTTCCTGATCGAGGTAAGAGGGTCAATGGTTAGATAGCTCTCCTACGTATGGACCGTGCAAGTGGAGGACCCAGCAATTAGTTTTTTGTGAGACATACTGTACATACAGGATTGACAGAGCCAGTTGGGTTGTACTTATTTCTTTATCTGGAAGATGATCTTGTATTATTTTGGAGTTATGTTAAATGTACAGTAAGGTTTAGTTCTTTATTCTCTAGTTTATTTCAACTCTGATATACTAGTTGTAATAATTGTAGTAGATTTTTATCCTTGTGCAGGTTTTAGACGCTTCACATGCACAGGCTTCTTGTGTATACAACGGATCTGTTGGTGAGTCCAGGTTCCTAACACGGGGTGTCACAGGTTAGCTGTGAAAAGTCCATATATAGAAGTGCTACAGTTGCACTTAAAGCCCCAACAGTTTATATTTGCAGATAAACAAACCTAAGTCCTTACACCAGGTTTCAAGCTCCTCAAACTTTTGGGCGCCCGATAGTATCATAAATACATCCGGTCCAGAATCCGACCGCCCATTTAGCCTGTCGGAATCATGTTTCGAGTGCCCGTGGAGGAATCCAAGTGCTGGTTTATTTACAAGCCATGCGACTCCCTGCTCTAATGTTGAGCATTTGAAAGGCATGCGAACACCCGTAGGGAACCACCGAAGGTGTTTCAGGCACTCGCGGGGCTAGTTAGTCGCCCAAATGTTAGGTCCCTCATGTTCCAACTTTTGGATTGGGAGTCGAGAAGGTTTTCGGGCACCGTCGAGTAAGGTCCGCAAAGATTCGTGCACCGACAGGGCAGGTCGAGTGCCCAAAAATGGCCTCCTCCCGAATATTGTTCTGTTAAAGAGGGTCCGATTGTTCCTATCATTACATTAGGCATCCGAAACCATTTTGGGTGCCCGAATTCTAGTTTTGGGTGTTCAAAAAGGTATGGAACTCGATTTTCTTTCTTTTGGAACTCTGTTTGATCCGAACTGGTTTCAATTCGATTCAAATTTGGTCTAAGACTCTTAAAACCCATTTTAATCATGTCTAATATGACTTAATCTGCCCTACTAAAGTTCAATGCATTACATCCCTCCCTTTTTAAAAATTGTTTCGTCCACAAAACTAAAATTTCATACCTCAAGTAGACTCCCCAAATAGATGAGGAAAATGCTCCCTTATGGTGCTCTCTACCTCCCATATAGCATTGCGCTCCTCATGATTGTTCCACAACACTTTCATATAAGAAATGGAGCATTCCAGAACATCTTTTTTTGTCGAGCGAGGATGCTAACCGAATATTCATTATAGCTCAAATCCTCCTACAATTCCAAAGGTGGGTATCTAATTATGTGTGTTGGATCGGGTACATACTTGTTGAGTAATAACATGTGCAACATGTTGTGTGCTCTGCCGAACTTATATACGGGTAGCACAACTAGATACGCCACATGGCCGATCTGCTCCAACACCTCAAATGGTCAGATATAGCGAGGACTTAACTTTTCTCGCATGCCAAAACACTTCACCCGTCTCGTTGGACAGACATTCAAGAACATATGGCCGCCGACGCTAAACTTCAACTCACGTTGGAGATTATCATAATAGCCTTTTTGGTAACTTTGGCCTGTCAATAGCTTTTCATGCACAATTCGCACCTTTTCCTCGACCTCTTGTACAATGTTCGAGCCCACAATAGATCTCTCACCGACCTCGCTCCAACGCAGTTGAGATAGGACTTTTACCCATACAACGCTTCATAAGGTGCCATCTAGATGCTCACTTGGAAGTTGTTGCTATAGACAAACTCCACAATCGACAAGTATTGTTTCCAATAGGTCCCATAATCAATGACACACACCCGCAACATATCTTAAAGAATCTGATTCATTCTCTTAGATTATCCATCACTTTGAGTGATATACTGTGTGCTAAACTCGAGGGGCAGCCCAAGAGCCTTGTATAGACTCTTCTAAAATTGTGACACGAATCAAGAATTCTATTTTGAGACAATTAATACTAGCACTTCATAGAGGCGCATAACTTCACTGATGTAGATCCGTGCCAATTTATCCCTCAACCAAGTTACATAGATCAATAGATGTTACGGATTTTAGTGTTGGCATATTTGGCGATAAGTAGTGACAAGTAATGACAACTAGAGACAAGTTGTGATGAATCATTTCAGATCGAATCGGAGTCTTGAAAAGCTTAACCTACAAAAAGTTTAAGATGAAAACTTGAAGACTCAAAGTTTAAATCCATGATGCTCGATAAATTTTTACAATATTAACGGTGATTAGTGAATTTATTTAAGCTATTGGAACTCATTAGAATTGAGAGAAATTATAAATATTAAAAACTAAAATATTTCAAGATGAAGATCCTATCAAGGTCAGGATAGTGAAAAGAATGTTAGGACCTTGTAATCTATTTTTTTCTTACTGGATTATTATTACTTGTTGGTCCCTCAGGTTTTGTTACTCCTGGTTAGAGTTTCTTCACATAAATCTTGGTGTGCTGATTTTTATTTTTTGTATTTTTTTTTAGTTGAATCGAGTTTTGTATTTTTGGCTTATGTACCTATTCACCTTCCTGCAGGTATTTGATAAATTCTAGATAGATCCTTGGGTCTTTCCCGATAACTAACAGTAGAAAATGAGCTGATTTTATCTGTCGTTCCACAATCATCCAAATAACATCATGACCCACATGCGATCGAGGCAAGTCCACGACAAAGTACATGGCGATATTCTCCTACTTTCAAATAGGAATTGGTAGACTTTGCAACTTGCCTACTGGAAGTCTATGCAAGCCTTGACTTGTGGTACACTAAGCATTAAGCCACATAGCACGCAATATCACCTTTCATTTTGTAAGGACTAAGAATTTGGCAGTGTAGCTAAACTCTTTGTTGACGAAGTTTATATGTGTAATTTAATTACATAAGCACTCGTCAAGTTTCAGGAGAAAACGAGTTAGAATGGAGAAGTTACGCAACCTTTACTAATCACTTAAAGTGAATAGTAACTTCCGTTTTCCAAATAAGCCAATCAGTGGAGATGGCTTTTGGTGCATATTGGACTCCGTTCATAGTGATCCAATAGCTCGTTTTCAACGGTTCGACTATTCTGGACCCAATGGCACTGACGGATTTGGATTTTGAAGCACTATTTATGAGAGAAAGAAGATTTATTGGATTTACACATATATTTAGGTGTTGTTTTTGGAAAATTGGAGAGGGGATGGATTTCATCGCAAATCGGCGATCATATCAAGTGAAACAAAATTGTAAGTTCAATGCCCCGGTCATGCTGAACGCGCTGGCGCAATCCGAACGAAAATCTGACGGACGGATCTCCGGGAATCGCAAAAAGTTCGCTCAGGGGTCGAAATTGGCAAAATGGAAAATCTGCGAAAAGCCCAATATTTTAGGTACCGTTTTGCGCGATTTCGAACGTCGAGGTGCCTATGCGCAAAAAACATGCACACTAGGGGGTTAGGCTGAAAATATTCAGCTTTAGAGGACTTCTCTGCAAACGACACCTAGTATATAAGTAGGTGTTAGGGTTTCATGCATGAAACCCTAACCCTAGTAGCCAACTAGCTTAGCTGGCCTCCTAGCCGTCACCAACACCCCCCTGCCCTAGCCGCGCTCACACCCCGGCCGCCGACGAGCTACTCCGGCTGCCAGAAAAGTTGGGTTTGCTTTTCCTCCACCATCTCAGCTGTAGAGCATCTCTGGGTGATCCACAACCTCGGCCCCTTCCCTGGCCGTAACCCTAGTCTCCGACGACCTCCCCGCACCGTCCCCAAGGTTTACGCGCGCCACAATTGCCGTCTGGGCAACCTGCGGCCAAGATTGGTCAGCTTGGGTCGAGCCCAAGCTAGCTCATGGCCCAAGAGCTGCCGTCGCCAGGGACCGGCCGCACCACCTCCCTACGGCCTCCGGAGACCCTTCGCCGTCGCCTTGGAGCTCCCTCGGCCACCGCCGGCCACTATTACCTCATGAGCCCGAGGCCAATTGTCTGCCGACTCCGCCCCTCTCCCAGCGCCGCTACCGCCGCCTCCCGCCGCCGGCCGGCATGAGTGTCGGTCCTCCCAGGTCGGCCGCACCCGGTTGTCGCAGGCGCGCCTGCCGCTAGAGGCCTCTGCCGGCCCGGCTGGAGCCAGGCTCTCCATTAACCGCGCGACTAGCGCATCATTGCCCGCTGCCGCCGCCACCTTCCGTCACCGGCAGACGCGCGCCCTGGCCTCCCCCCTACATCGCCCGAGCCACCACCGCCGTCAGTGTGTGTCTCGACAAGGCTCGAAAGTCCTCGGTTTGCGCTATCGGGCCGTAAAATCCAAAAAATCACATAAAATAATGTGATTTTATGTAATTGCAGGGTCTTAAATGCAAATGTACACTTCGTGTCTGCTGTGGGTAGTGTGTACAGGCACGTGCGACCTCTGGACTGGTTGTCCAAGGTCCCAATCCTTTTAGAAAATCGAATGTTGATTTTCGGTGCGTTTTTCGGTGAAATCCTCCGACGAAATGCAATTTCGGTTCGGAATTCTTTCGACGATGCCTCACGGTAAATTATGTTGTCGCTGAACCTTATTGGCTGGTCACCCACATTGTTTTGAGGGTTTGAAAACGAGGAGTGAGCGACAGTGGGTTCCGGTGTCGAAATTGACACTTCCGGGAATCCGAATCGGAATGATTATCTGACGATAATCGTTTCGATGTGAGGATTTGTGTTTACTGCCAGGGCACACAAATTATTGTGTTTAGTGGCAGCGGGTGACTCATGGCGCGAGTCGTGAGTCCCGGGACAGTTCGTGGGTTCCGGCAAAGTCCCGGTGCGATTTTTAGGACTTCCGGCCTATTACGGTAATCGGTTTTGGGAAATCGATTCCCGTGGGTTTACAGGTGGGTTTGTGTGTTAGGATTGTGTTATATATATGGGTTGTATTCTAACCCGGTGGACCCTTTGTAGGTCCGGTTGATATTCTTCTGTAGTCGGGAGACCAGTGCTACGTACGTATAGGTAGGTACTTCGACCTGAAGTCGGTACAATAGTGTACTCTCGGTGACATCCTTCTACCCTTCTCATACTATTACCTTGAATATATTATGTTGAGCTTTGCACCCTTATTATTTCCTCATCGCTCTACTTGGTTAATTTACAAATCTAGCATCATGAGTAGAAGTAGAGCAAGTTTATGACTACATGTGATATATGTGACCTAGACGGTCGGTTCTTATATCTCGTACTATGACCTATTCGGTCGGTTCTCTGCATCTGATATTGTTACCTACTTGGTGGGTTCGATTACTTGGCGACCTACACGGTAGATATACCCTAAGGGGTATGATTGTCAGCTAAAGGCTGACGACTAGTTCTGGATTATACCGATGCATGACGTGACATCCTTATGACCTATTGGTCGGTTCTTGTGCATATATGTTAGTTGACATTGAGTGGTCGGTACTTGCATACCTTCGGAAGGATGTTGAGTTGTTCTATCCTAGTTGACCTGAGTAATCAGTACTTGTGTTCCTTACGATTCGATGACCTATACGGTCGACATACCATGAGGGGTAGGATTATCAGCTAGTTGCCGATGGTTGGCTATTGAGAATATCAGCATTGATCGCCACTGCTCGTACGCATTTCACGTACACCAGCAGTTTGGCCATCGCAAGAGGTTGTTTTTTTCCGAAAAAGTGGTTAGGAGTGCCAACCCGTGAGACCCGGGTGCTTTATGCGAGGGTCATATGCTTTCAGACCCGGGTGCTTATGCGAGGGTCATATACAGATTAGAGCAATTGTGGCACAGGCCTGAGGTGTGTGGACCAACATGGCAGGTTTCTGATTATGTTACTTTTGGACTTGTCGTCCAGTTGATGCATGCATACAGTAGCGGTAGTGATTCATATATATATATATATATATATATCTCGTTTCTTTGTTATCATTGCTTCTGTATTATCATTATCTATACATTTGTTTATCCTCCTTGACTAGTGAGTACCCCTGGCCCTCGTCGGCTTGTGGAACCCACTGGGAGGGGAGACATGTGTACATGTTCTCACCCCCCCACTCCCTTTCAGGTGATGTCGCAGGTCGATGTGAGGATGGTTCGTGAGGCGTGCGCTTAGTGATCGATAGAACTACCGACCCGTCATTGTGGTTTAATACTTATCTTGACTCTCGTAAAATAATTGACTTAGTATTTATGGTTCAGTTGGTTTCACGTAAATTGGATAAGTATGATTTTGTGAATGTAATAAAGAACTGGTGGTTTTCATGAGATGAAAATAGTTTTCTACCCCTCGTGGTAGCGTGTTTTAAAGAAAAAGGTTTTCGTGTCGGAAAACGGTTTTGAAAAGGTTTTTATTGGTTTCATGACTCTTAGTGTTTCAAAATGAGTTTTCGAGTAGAAAACATTTTAGACTAATAGATATGAAATTACTATTATCTATGATGAAATAAGTGGAATCTGTGATGTGGTTTATGTATGTAGATGTTTATACAGTTGTGGTTGTATATTGTACTTGTGCGACGCCGTGCAAATACAAGGGAGACTCTGTCCGTGTGAACAGTGGATTCCCTGTATTTGTGGCGGATCTTACATACTCTAGGATCAAGATTTTTAAAGAAAAATTTGGGCACTTCCGCATTGCTTCTTAAATCAAAAAGGGACCCCGGGGCGTAACACATTCTGATCCACCAATAGTGACTTTTCAAGTTCTTGTACATTTTAATGCTATCCAGGTGTATGGTATACAGAGTCGTTGTGCTTCCTTTAAGATTTCCCCTCATATTTACAGGTTACTAGACACACACGACCTCCTCCGAAATCTCAAGATCTCTATTGGAGTCCAAGCTAACGTCCTGCGCACCCTAGCCCTGTGACACCCAATAGTCCTACATCGAATGGGAATGAGGTTGTCATTAGGTGTAACATACTGAATTTTGGGCCTATTGGCCAGTTCGAGGGTTGGATTGGCTTTTGGAACTGGTCCACGATTTTTAAAAGACCTTTGAAAGGTTTTGACAAGTTAATGAAGTGAGAAAGTAAATGGAAATGGAAAAGTGCATCGCAAATGCATTATCAATTGCAACGCTCTGAATTTGATAAATTGCGAAGTTTGAATATGGGAAATGGTAAATGGGACTACCCTACATATTCTAAAGGGCTTGGACAAGTTGTTGGACAAGTTAGAGAAGTGGTGGAATGGCTAAAAGCAAGAAAGTACATTTCTGGCGAAATTCTGCATTGTGTACCGGTACAGCCATCAACGTGTACCGATACATAGTGGCAGATACGTGGTAGCAGGGCTGTTTTGGTAATTTCACATCTTGTCTCTACCCTTATCTACCGAGCACGCCCCCTGGAGGTCTTTGGATGATACTGAGCTCAGAGAAGTGCCTTTGCACCTCCCTCATTTTCTCTCTCTAGGATTTCTCTCTCTTTGAGTAGAAATCGTCGATTTGTGCTTATTTCTCGCCGTTCTTCGCGCTAGCTGGTTTGCGGACTTTGGAGCAGCTACGAGTGGGTGGAAAGGACTCGCAGGGGAGGTATTTTCGCAACTCCAACTCACAGGGAAGTTGAGTTGAAGTTTAGTGAGGTAAACAAGCTAGTTTTTCTCTCTAGTTTGAGATTCGTGATAGTCTTCGATGTTGATTCGTTATTCTTGCTACCTGTTGGTTTGAGATGGTTTTGAGCAGTAATTGAGGAACGGTTTTGCTGTAATTCTTCACCCCAAAGTCAGATTTGAAGCCTCGGAGGTAAACAATAACCTCTTTTTCCATTTTAATGATGAAATTGATGATATTAGTGAAGTTATGATGTAGTTTGGGATTCTTTGTTCGCAGCAGGTTTCCGAATTAATTTGAGTTAAATTGGTGACCTTGGGGACTGGTTTAGAAGGTGTTCTAACCTGAGGTAAGCAGGAATTTTAGTTAGAAACCTAATTTCACAAGGATTCGACTATAGTAGCTTGTGTATAAGCTTATTGATGTCGTTTTGGTGTTGTTTGCAGCGAGAGCGCAACCGACCTTTGGATCAGCTTTGGTTGACATCAAAGAGCCTTTAGAGGCTAAA
The DNA here is from genome assembly GCF_001540865.1 of Ananas comosus. Taxonomy (NCBI): domain Eukaryota; kingdom Viridiplantae; phylum Streptophyta; class Magnoliopsida; order Poales; family Bromeliaceae; genus Ananas; species Ananas comosus. Next base: position 8,856,454 of record NC_033622.1, read on the forward strand.
CTTGAGGTATTAAACTGAACACCAAACAGGGAATTAAGCCACAATTTAGTATAATTGAGGAAATTGCCGAAATTAGACTTTTAGTCGTAATTTCAATACGGTTTTTATTGTTAATTCGCAGCGGGCTTAAAACCCAATTGTGATGCATTTCAGGACACATTTGAGTTGGTTTTAAGATAAGCATTGGGAGCCCTTACCGGAAGTGAAGTGTCAATCTGAGAAGCTGGAATACCCGGATCGCTTAGCTACGTGAACTCGACAAAAGGCGTCGTTTATCGGTGGGTCTGACCTTCACGAAATGGGTGAATTCCCTCTATGTCTCTTTTGACATCTGAGTTGAAGTTTGTACATATTCATGTGAATATATGTATAGTTCAAGGCATTGAGACATACATTAATGAGTAGATCATATCGGATATGATAGAATTTCTAAACAGTAATGGAAGACTTATGATTATTTCTCGTTACATAGCCACTTGTCGGATTACTATGCATGCTCGATATTAGTAGCTTGTATAAGCAATTTCACTTGATGTCATTCAAGTGGATATAATGGTAAGATCACGAATGTACCAGTTAACTTGGTTGAATGACAAAGAGATTGATGTACTTAAGATTGAGCTTATAGCGAGTATAATGGCGAAACTCTGAAAGGCCTTTGTTTGCATATGCATTTTTAATTGTAGAATGAATGGCATAGAGATCATGTGAAGAGTATTTGATCACTTATCTCACTTGCTTGCATTATCCTATTAGTTTCTACTTCACATGATGGATTCATATTATAGTATATGTTCTAGTAAGTAACTAGAATTTCATATGATGGCATAACTTGAATAATTATTCAACGGAATATAATCTAGTAAATAACTAGATTTGGATATGATAACATACTTGTATAGTCCAGTAGAGGCTTATATTGGACTACAGGATATGTGCCATGTAACGCACTTGACCTTTGCAAATTGCAAGGTTCGAGTGTTTGGATGTGTCCTGAGCTTTTTCAGATTTTCTGGTGGGTCGTTGACTGTGTTCCGACCTATGGCACGTATCCCGAAAATTGTGGTTTAAAGCTGTGTACCAAAATCCAAAAAAAATGAAAGTTGGTCAGCTCTCGGGTAGCCCTCAGCAGGGCTTGTACCGGTACAAGGCTGTGGCTGTACCGGTACAAGGTTGATGGTTGTACCGGTACAGCCACCGCGCTTGTACCGGTACAAGGCCGCAGAACCCCGCAACCCGAGCCTCGGGTTTGGCTTTTCGTGGGTCGTGTACCGGTACAAGGACCCGTGTACCGGTACAAGGCGGCAGATTTCATGCAATTTGAACTGCAGGGGGTTTTTCGCGATTGTGGGCTTCTTATAACAGTACCCACCCCCCTTAGGGCTTTTTTATGTGCTGGAACCAGTGGAGACAAGGTGAGAGAGGCTTCCCCTTGCCTCCCATTTTGATTTGATCTCTTTTTAAGCTTGGGATTTAAGGTTTTTTTTCTCCTCTTTTTGCTCCTTGGTGCATTTCCACCATTGTAGAAGCTAGGAGCTTGGATTTGGAGCAAAGTTGAGGAAAGATCTTTGGACTTAGCAAGTTTTGAGCTTGGATTGAGACATTTTAGAGGTAAATGACTTGTTCTTTCCTCTAAATTTCTAGTTTTGTTGATATTTTTGAGATGAAACCCTAGAATGGGATTTTAGGGTTTAATTTGGGCATTTTGAATCTAGGGCTTTTGGAGCTAGATTGTTTGGATTAGAATCTTCCTTTGGCTTGGATTGGAAGGATTATATCTCTCTTTTGGAGCTTAGGAAGGGATTTTGCACTAGAGGTGAGTTTTCCCTCACCTAAGCCTAGATGGTTAATGTTTGATTATTTGGTTGTTCGTAAGGTTTGTGTAACCCTTGTTCTTGTACCTCTAGGGTACTAGGAGGCTAGAGGACACCTCCGTTGGGGCAAACGAGAGGTTTCGTTTACCGTTGGTGGGTTTGACTTCGTGAAAATGGGGCAAAATGGCCCCTATGCTTTCTAAACTTTTCGTAAAGTATTTTTGAATGCAAATTCATACTAAACATGATTTATGTGAATTTTTAGAACACTTAAAATGTATGCCTCATGTATCATAAAATTTGCACTCTATATAGTAGAGATATATGTGTAGATTGCATGCATTGTGAATGGTGTTTGGTTTTGCAAGTTGAGAACATGTCTCCATGTTAGAATTGAGTGGAATTATGCAACATGAACATATTGATACCATGTTTGGACTCGTTGAATAAAAGTGTCATAAAGGGGCACTAGAATTAGTAAACTAAGAAATTGCAACATAGAGACATATTGATAGGCCAATACATATCTGCTATATTCCATGTTAGAGGCATGACGACATAGAGATAGGCCATGGGGACATTCGATGTATTCCATATTTTAGACATGATGACTTGAGAGAGACGGATCATTGCTTGCTTGCCACTTGTGCTCATTCGCACATGCTTGTGAGGGTCGCTCCCTACAAGCCGGCACTCCGGAGTTGGCCTTTGCGATACGTTCGCCGTGCGGGATTGGGCGCCGAAGTGGATTGCCGTGGGAAAGGCTCGTTCCTAGGGTGGGAATGTTGACTACCACGGGGCCATTAGGCACGGTAGAGCCAGACAGCCTTCGGGTGGGTCTTATCAGAGGTGAACTTTAAACAAATAAAGTGACAAGTGAACATCGACTAGAATAGTAAACAATGACATCTTTACTAATTTTGCATTGAGGACATCGGAGTGGTTGCATTTCTATGCTTATGTATGTCATACACACCCATGTACATTCATGATGTAGTTGCTTTATTACTTGTGCAAATCATGCTAAGTAGAGACTTTATGTTATAGTAAGTTACAATTTACTTACCTTTCGCTTTACTACACTGTTAGTCACTGACCTCTCTTTGTAGCTTTTGAGCCTTGTGGCGCAGTACACTGAAGTCAGTAATTGCCCACTGGGAACTATTTTCAATAGTTCTCACGCCCCTGTTTTCTGATTTTTTTTCAGAGCCTTCTGCACCGGCGGAGGCACGGGATCGTGGCAAGGGAATCGCATAGCTAACTAGCGAGGAGCGGTTCTTTGCCTAGGTAGTTTACTCTTTCTTTTTCTAGTTGGGAGAGTGAGAGATTTTGTATCCATGTATAGAGACCACCTATGTATCTACTTTTAGCACTTGTATTTGGGATTTTCTTTGTACTACTTTATGCTTTTATTAGTGGATTTCAGCTTTACTCTTCTTACCTTGATGTAGAATTTAGACTTTAATCATGCTCTGATACTCTTAGATGTCGATTATTATTGCTTTTATTATCGCTGTTTTTAGACGCCTTATATGTTTTAGACATATGGCGGGTCTGGGCACGCGCCGGGCGGGCTTCTGCTGGCTCCCGGGGCGTGACATGTTATGAGTCTTTGAACAGGACATTAGTAAACCACTTTCCTTATATGTAAGGAGTAGTGAGAGATTTTGAGTGACTAACCAGGTATAGCCTGATAGAATCACTAGTGTGATGTAAAACTTAAACTTGTCAAGTTATACTAGCTATTGGTAGAATCATGTCAACAAGTGTTGATAGTGACTTATGATTGGGTACTACAGAGTCGACCTTGGGTCGAATTGAGATTCCATGTCAGAGACATGATGCCGTTGAAATATTTGTACCCTGGACTATAGCTTGCATGCCATTACGCTCTTTCGTACATGCTTACGGGGGTCGCGCCCCCCAAGCCCCGCGTTCCGGAGTGGCTTGAGTTGAGATTCCATGTCAGGGACAGATGCTGTTGTGAGATTGGTACTGTGAACTACGGCTTGCATGCCATTGTGCGCGTTCGCACACGCTTGCGGGGGTCGCTCCACCCAAGCCAGCACTCCCAAGCAGCTTTGCGATAGATGCTCGCATATGTACGAAGTGAGCGCCGAAGTGGAATGCCGTGGGGAGTGTATACTACCACGGGGCCATTAGGCACGGCGTGGCTTTGAACTTACCTTGCGTAAGTCTGTTGGAAATTAGGTTATGATAAGTGCTTTAACCTTAGCTGGACATAGTAGTAAAGCTACTTTATGTCTTTGGTCAAGTGAACTTATTGATGAACATATTAGAAAGTTGATATCTAAAGTGACGAATAACTTAGAAGTTGACATCATGATTGGTTAGCAACATAATGACATTATGTTTCTTTCTTGATAATGTAGATGGTAATTACATGATACTATCTGTAATTTCGGTAATCATGAATTATTTTACATGCAGCCTGGTATATGTTTCGTTAAATTGTCAATCAATATAAATGATAGAAGTTATCATAACAACTGATACCTGCAGTCTATCGATGTTTATTTATTGTTGAGCAATAGCATGAGTAGTTTACTTTCATACCTGTTGCATTTACTTGCTCATTGCATTATCTGCATTTACTCGCTTATTTATTGCTATCCACTCATGCCACAGTTGACCTAGTGGTGTACTTCGCCACTCTCGGCGGCTTACCCACTGGGAGCTATTGTTTAATAGTTCTCACGCCCTCTTTGTTGTTGTTTTTACAAAGCCTTCCACAGCGGGAAAGGCTAGGGTTCTTGGCGAGGGGTCTGCAGCTAGCTAGAGCCTTTTTGGATGTGTACTAGACGACCTCCATCAGTTTATGTAGTTTAGTACAGAGTTGTATATTAAGTTTTTGTAAATTGTACTTTGTTCTTATTTACTGTATTAAGGTTTTGGATTGTATAAGTTTAAACTTTTAAGTCTTGCTCTGATTACCTATTTAGATTTGTATGCTTTTATTATATTGATTGTAGACGCCTGGTGTATGCTTGAGTTGTGGTGTACACGGCGGGTCTGTGCACGCGACCGGATATGTTTCTGTTGGTACCCGGGCGTGACATTAGGTATATAAAAGGACTCTACCGTAGTAATAATAACTGGGCTTATGCATTTTGGGCTGGTAGTTCTGGCCCAATGAGTTATTATTACTAGTAGGCTGGGTCATTACATTTGGAGCCAGTTCACCGGCCGGAAGTGTGAGATGAGTCTTGGCTGAGCTAGGGTCGGAATGATAGACTAAGTCAGGATCGATGATTGACAGGCTAAGTTAGGATCGGAAAAACAAAGGCTAGCAAGACAAGTCTCACATTGCCTGATGATCTTGAGCTGTGTGTGTTCAGGGCTGACGGGAATGTCAGGGCCTAAATGGGGAGAGTCTGTGACACTCCAATAGTCCCACATCGGATAGGAATTGGGTTATCATTGGGTATATAAAAGGACTTGTAATATACCGAAAGCTCGATAGGTTATATCAAACTTTAGTCAAATTGACCAAAGTGTGCGAGAGAGATGTTTGGACAAAGTCCATTCGACATTCCAGCGATGTTGGAACGGTTAAAATTGAGTTCCGAGTGAGTTTGAAGGGTTTTAACATTGCTCGGCGCAAAATAGAGCCAAGCCTGCCAAGCTCAAGTCTGGAGCATTGTGAACCGGTGAAGCACCAGGGGTGTCACCGGTACCAGGCAGGCAACCGAGAATGGCAACTCTCGGGTTTGGCCTCTGTTAAGCTGGTTAACCGGTGACTAAATCAGGTAGTACCGGTACCCCGCAGCAAACCGAGAAACAGCAGCTCTCGGGTTTGACTGCTGTTGAGCTGTTAACCGGTGACAAGAATCCGTGTCACCGGTACACTGTGCTGTGAACAGCAGACCTTGGTTTGCTGTAAATAAAAGAAATGGGAGGGCTTAAATGCAATTGTTGTGGCATATAAAAACCCCACAACCTCTCCTCTCTTATTCACAGCAGTGAGAACACCTCCTCACTCATTTTTTTCCCTCTCTCTATAGGAACTCTCTTAGAGGTGGATCAAGAGGAGATTTAAAGGTGGATTTTGAGGAGATTTGGAGCTTTGGAAGATCTAGAGCTTTCCTACACGGTGGAGCTTGTAGAGTTCATAGGCTAAGGTGAGGTTTCTTGTAAGATTGATGTTAGGGTTTGGTTTTATATCATAGAATACTTGGTTTTAATCTTCTTACATGAAAGGAAAACTAGTAGAGACCTTGGAACCTCATGAAATTCCATGTTGTTCACGTGCTCTCATGGTAGAATTCTAGGGTTTGTTTTAAATGCCCTAAGAATGGTTTAAATGACCAAGAAATGGTTTTAGAGGGATTCCTAAATGATGTTAAGCTTGTTTTTGCTTATCTTAGAGATCAACATGGCACATGTTGCTATATAACATTGTTAGGGCACCAAAATTGGAACTTTTGTCATGGATGAGTTTATATCCAAATTGACCTTATAGAAATCTAATTAGGGGTATTTCTAACTCATTGGGAGATTCGGTTCGAAAATCCAACGAGTCTACGCAAAGATATTGGAGAAAAGCCTAGTTTGGCTTCGTTTTGCCGCAAGCGAAGAAATAAGCGGCTAAAAATCACGAAAATCGAACCGTAGCACCTTAGCAACCCTACGAGGTGGGTGGTGCTTTCCGAAATCCTTGAATTTTATTTTATGTCTAAAATGTCATTTCTTGAGCATAGTGTATATTGAGCTTTATGCATTATAGGGTGATTTGAGAGTTTGTTGTTGCATGCTTTGAGTACAAATGCATATGAGATGATTGAGAACTTGTAAAACCCTATGTATGCATGAATGTTGACAAAAACCTAAAAAAGGCAAAGAATCTAGTGACATTGAGAACAAATGACATTATGACATATGGATCGTGTGACATTAATAAATAAAATGAATGCTAGAATTGGACTCTTAGTTGAGTGGCATCAATGAGTTTTGAATGCTAGAGTTGAACACTTAGTGTGTGATATTAGTGAATCAAGAATGCATGTGAATGAGTATAAAGAACATATAGTGTAAGTGGTACTAATGAAAGTTAAAAAATACAAGTAAAGTGAGATAGTTGACATTATGACATAACAACCTTATAGTTAAGGGTCATATGAGCATTGCATCCTTATAGTTAAGCATTGGATTGAACTTGGAATCCTTATAGTTAAGAATTGATCATACTAGTCTATAAGTCTTGGCTCGAGGGTGGTAGCTCCCCCTCGAGCGATTAGCTCTCGAGTTGTCATCACTGGATTGGTGTTTTCCCTAGAAGACTGTTTCGTCTGGATTTGAGTTGGTGAGTCTATTGAGGGCGAAACCCACGGGTTAGCCAAGAGGATTGAGAATTGGAAAGTGATATTGCAATCATCATGAGCATTCTATTTGAGCATATCATTGATTATATCTTGTTCAGACATATTTGCTGCATTTGTATAGTTTGGCTACTATCTATCTCTCTATTCTTCTATTATGCCTGATTTAGACCTAGTAGGAAAGTCGCGAGGTCGGCGGCCGAACCCACTGGGAACTTTGTTGTAGTTCTCACCTCACTATTTTTCACAGAGCTGGGACCGAGTGAGCCGGCCGACGATTGCGGTAAAGGTATCGCGCCATAAACAGTGACTATCCAAGTGGGTTTCATTTTGTTTAGTTGCATACCCCTTTATATATCATCTTTTGTACTTAATGATTATAGATATTAAATATAAATTTTTCTATTTTGGAGAATATGTGATGTATAAAAGAAATGATGAAAAGAATGTGGATATAAAAGTTGAATGCATGTATGTGGTTAAATGTTAATCATTATACTTGTATGAATATGTAGTTTAGAATCTTTCACTTTTGGCTACTGCTTGCCTTCGTGCAAGCCAAGTATGTATGTTTCCGCTTGTGCAAATTTCTCTACTTGATTTGTACTTGTGTTGAGCCTTGGGCGAACAGAGGAGGTGCTGTCCGTTCGGCGTCTATTTGACGTGCCCGAACCGACCAAAGGGATCGGTCCCGGCACGTGACAGGACTCTACCCTAGTAATAATAATTGTGCTTGAGCATTTAGAGCTAGTGGTTTTGGCCCAACGAATTATTATTGCTAGTAGGATGGGTCGTTACAAGCCCTCTATATCAGACCGCATCTTTTGGAGTTTCACATTTGAGGTTTTCTTTTCTTCGATCTTCTCCAATAAAGTCGATTGTACTCTAAGGGCGTGTTTGGTTCGAAGTCGGAATCGGAATCAGAATTAGAATCAAAATAAGCTGGAATCGGAATCGGAATGGCTCATTACCTAACTCTGTGTGGTTCATCACCTGAATCAGAATCGGAATAAATCATTCCCTGTCGCTGTTTGGTTTGGGTGGATATAAAAAACGTAATAAAATTAATATACTAACTTTATCTTTATAATATATTAATTTAAATTCAAATTGAAAATTAAATATTAAAAATTTAAATCAAAATTTTAAAATAATGTAAAATTTGTAAATCTATTTTTTTTAAAAAAACTAAACTTTGAAGTTAACTGGATAATTCAAAATATGAAACTAAATTTTGATTTATTCAAATTCAAACTTAAAATTACAATTTAAATTCTAATTTGAATCCATAAATTTAATTTAAGTTTTAAATAAAATTTGAATAAAACTTTATATAAATTAAAAGTTAATTTAAATTCAAATTTATAAGTTAGATTTGAAATACTTGATTAAATTTTAATTTTTAATTCAAGTTCATATTAAAATTTAAAATCATATATTTAATTTCTAAATTTAAACTTATATTTTAATTAAAAAAGTTGAAAAAATAAATTTAATTCGAATAAATATCCATTCCTTCCGAATTCACCTTCTAATCCGGCTTTCTAGGCCGGATTGAAAAAAGAGGTGATTGCGGGATTTCCATTCCACACGGGAATCGGAATTGGAATGGGATTCCCGCATACCAAACACCCACAAACGGATTCGTCCATTCCGATTCCGATTCTAGGGTGAAAAAAAGCGAACCAAACATGCCCTAAGCGTCATCTAGATGCCAGATGCAACAACCTCCAATTCAAACCAGTACATTTCCTACTATAGTGACATCTGGTTAGTGATTAACATTGCGAGATTCTCCACAGACTTTCAATTTGGCATGTCTGCCACCACATTCACCTTTCCGGAATGATACAATATAGTGACATCGTAGTCCTTCAATAGCTCTAACCATCGATGCTGCCTTAGATTTAATTCCTCCTGAATAATCAATACTTGAAGCTCTTGTAGTCCGTTTTGATCTCACAATGCTTGCAATAAATGCCCTCTTGGTTTGCATTATGTAGCATTACTAGTTATCTCAACATAACTAGTAATTTGGCATTTGTTATTTAGATTTCTATTAGGGTGCATTTGGTTCGGATTATTCTGGCAGGATTATAGGCAATCCTGCCAAGATTACTACGTTTGGTTCATCCAGTATATAATCTGTTCAGTAATATAGCATTACAATGGAGCAGAATTACACCGAAAATATTACCAAGCAGGGGAGTGGGTATCATATATTACTGATAGCGGATTATCTTATATGTATGTAAAATTACAAGTTTATCCTTCCGAACCCCCAAACTCTTTTAATACGTCTTTTTTAAAATGTTATATTATCAAATTTTAAATTTTAAAATTAAATTTTAATTTTTAAATTTTAAATTTTAAATTTTAAATATTAAATTTTAAATTTTAATTTTCAAATGTTAAATTTTAATTTTTTAAATTTAAAATTTTAAAATTTTAATTTTAATTTTCAATTTTCAAATTTCAAATTTTAAATTATAAATTTTAAATTTTAAAGTTTAAATTTTAAATTTTAAATTTTAAAGTTTTAATTTTAAATTCTTAAATTTCAAATTTTAAATTTTAAATTTTAAATTTCATATTTTACAGTTCACATTTTAAATTTTAAATTTTAAAGTTTTAACTTGAAATTTTAAATTTTAATTTTTTTAAATTTCAAATTTTAAATTTTAAATTTTAAATTTTAAATTTTAAATTTTAAATTTCAAATTTTAAATTTTAAATTTCAAATTTTAAATTTTAAAGTTCATGTTTTAAATTTTAAAGTTTTAATTTTAAATTTTTAAATTTCAAGTTTCAAGTTTCATGTTTCAAGTTTTTGTGAGACCCGAGATAGTCCTATATATAAGATATAATAGGACAAAACTCTTAACCCGGCTTAAGCATTTTTAGTGGTGGCAAGGCCCAAGAAGTTAAGAGAGTTAAGTGAGTTAGGACGAGAGTAGTCCTAGGATCGGTGACCACTTGGGAAGGGGCCGTCACAGTTAGTATCAGAGCCAATTAGCAGCCGGAAGTATGAGATGAGTTTTGGCTGAGCCAGGATTATACATCGGGGGGGAGCGAGGCTTTCATACTGTTGACTGTTGTGGTTAGAGCGCGGCTGTCACGCCTTGGGACCGGTGGAGGCCTTCCCGGTAGTGTGCCCAGACCCGCCATATGTCAACACATATAAGGCGTCTACAACAAAAGCGGAAGTAAAAGCAAGTANCGAAAGATAATTAATTGGGTCAAGTGTTGAAACCTCTAAGACGGATATTGGAGGTAGATTCAAGGTGTTGTTGATTCTCAACCGAGGGTGTTCATGTTGGGTGCACACAACATGAAGCCGAGTGTTGAGAATAGACGCCCTTGCGTGACTTTCGCCCGATTGGCTTTTGAGCCGGTGTTAATGGTCTCGTGTTCGACCCAAGTTGGTCGAGAACTAATCAAGTTGTCGTGTTTCAGGAAACGATGGCACCGCGTAGTCGATCTTCGTCCAGATCGGCGCGGGAGGGGACCAGAGGTGTCCCTGAGCATACCGACGCGAGCGGAGACTCGGAGCTTCGTGATCAGTTGGCCACACTCATTGGAGTGATGAGGCAACAGGCTGATGTGGTGCAGCGGCAGCAGGAGGCTGCTGTGCGCCAAGAGGAGCAAATGAAAAGACTCCAAGAAACGGTGGACCGGCTGGTGGGTGCGCCAGTTGCGGCTGGTCAAGGACAGCCGGGAGTTGCAGCAGGGGCATTCCCGTCGGCTTTGGGTGATCCAACTTCTATTGGTTCAGAGGTGGCGGCGGAAAGGGAGCGAGCTTTGGCTGCCCTCATGGCTTTCAAGAAATTTGATCCGCCTACCTTCGATGGTGAGGATACAGATCCGTGGATCGTAGAGATGTGGATTGATTCCATGGAAACGCTTTTCGAGGTCTGTACACGTTGGAGTGAGACAAGGTAAACCTAGCCACGCATTATCTCAAACAGTCGGCGAAGGTGTGGTGGAAAGGCGTCAAGCGAGATCGATTACCTAGTCTCCCTCCTATGACTTGGGAAGAGTTTCGGGGATTGGTGTTCTCAGCCTATTTCCCCGACAGTGAAAAGCGAAAGCTTAAGGAAAGATTCCAAAAGTTGCGGCAAGGAGATCGCTCGGTTAGGCAATACGAGCGGGAGTTCTCCCGTATCGTGCATTGTATCCCGAACGTGATACGGGATGACAAGGACAAGGCTGACTGCTTTGTGCGTGGACTGCGGCCAGGCCTTTACAAGGCTGTGCTTGTACACAGGTTGCAGACTTTTGCTGAAGTCCTGGATCGGGCCTTGTGGATAGAACAAGGCGAGGCATCTCTGCGGGAGGAGCGCGAGGCATGTTACAAGGAAAAGGGGAAAGGACGACCGACAGGTGGATCCAGTGGTCAGTCAAGTTCCCAACGGACTTCAACGAGTTCGCACTCGCGATCCCGAGCTCCGGGGACATACTGTATTCGGTCCTCGGCGAAATGTGCTATCTGTGGAGGCCCTCATTTCCCACAGCAGTGTGAGCAGCGAGAGAGCAAGTGCTTCAAGTGTGGGCTGCCGGGTCATATGCGGGACGAGTGTCCGCGTGGTGACGGACGGACCTTGGCACTGGCGACGGCGTATTCCTCTCTGGGACAGCCTGCAGGTGTGCCACCTGTGGCATGGTCGGGAGAGCAGCCGTTGAGGACGATGCACCCTGAGGGTTCGCGACGAGCGCCAAGTGGGCATGGATAAGCGACCTAAATCGCGGAGCCTACCGCTGCTGACGTCATCGTGGCAGGTATGAGTTAATTGAGAAAGCATGTGCTTTTACTAGTCTCAAGTTGGTGCATAGCATGCATTTATTGTTGGTCGGTTGCTACTAATTATATATTGCATAGTAGGGACCGAATAGTCGGGTAAGTAGACGCCCGTACAGGCTTGCATTGTGAGAAGTGGCACCTGCTGGTGCAAGTAGAAAGCCAAGTGGTGCTAGCTAATGGCTAGTGACGATTCTCCGGTAAGGAATGAGATTCATGGAGAACATGGTCTAGTAAGTGACTCTCGAAATAATGGATTGGAAAATTGTGAAAGTTGAGCCTTAATGTTGAGGATACCCGAAAGATTCGGAAGTTGAGAATGTGTTCCGGTAGATTGGACAGTAAAAGTAGAGTCACCGTGGTGAGAGTAGCCGTGTAGTTGATGGACGCGGGCCTGTTGGCCTAGCAATACCTCGAAGTTAAGATGGACAAGTTGTGCTCGTGTAGTG
>NC_033622.1:8868953-8906830 GCF_001540865.1 Ananas comosus
GATTATATCCCAAATATCAAAATCTAGAGATTGAAAGAATATCTTCATTCTAATCTTCCAAAAAGGATAATCGGTTCCATCAAAAAATGGTGGCCGAACAATAGATTGTCCTTCGATATTCTTTCCCGTGGATGCCATTCTCACTTAGATTTTAATCTAAATAATGTGAGACCTCTCTCTGATACCAATTGAGGATTAAAATGGCAACCTAAGAGGGGGTTGAATTAGGTTTCTAAAATAAAAATCCAAATAATCAAGCAAATTAAAAACCCGATGCAAATAAAAGCTAGGAGTTTAAAGAAATGCAAACTCGAAAAGCACACAATCGATTTGTTTCAAGGTTCGGCACTTTGCCTACGTCCCCGCCAACTTCTCAATACTAGAGAATGTTGGATCTCCACTAGATGATACTTTTGCGGGCAAGCACTAAGCCTTCACACCAATACCTTCTTCTTTTCAAGCTTCAAGACTTTGATTTTCTCTATTTTTACAAGATTAAATCTCACTACAAATTTCACTCAAGTATAGAGAGAGAATTGAGAGCTAAGAGTATTAGAGACACTGAATTTTTAAGCTCAAAATGAACTATCTAGTTGCTGCTGAGAAAGGCCTCAATACCATCTATTTATAGCCTCGGGCAGCTTTTGTCCGTTGTACTTTCGGGCGCCCTAAACCTGTTTCCGGGCGCCCAGAAGTTGTGCACGCCAGTTGCTTGTCAGACCACGTGCGCCGCTTTTCTTGACTTCGTAACTTTGGGCCGTCAAAAGTTATGGGCGCCCAGATCACGAGGGACAGCTTTTCTGACACGCGCTGCTTCCTCTGGATTTGGGCCGTCAGAAATTGTGGGCGCCCAGATCTCGAGGGACAGCTTTTTCTGACAGCCGGATATTTCTGGATTCGGAATCATTTTGGGCTTCCAGAAAATATGGGTGCCCAGATTTTCAACACGCGCGCCGCCTGCGTCAGAACTTTTTGGGCTGATACGCAACCTGTCAAGTCAAACACTTTCGGTCGCCCTAAACTGAAATTCGAGCGACCAGATCAGGTAAAGAAGTTTCTGGACCACCCAAACAGCAAACAGGCAGGATCCAAAAAGTCTCATGAGATTCGGATCCACTTTAGGGCGCCCAGAACAGGGTCCAGAAATCGCAACTTGACAGAACACAGAATTTGAGTAGTTTTTGAATATTTAAAAAATCCTATGCATCTAATCATAAGTTAGAAATTTGTTTAAGTGATCTATAAGGTGATAAGATGAATAGTTTAAACTTAGCTCAAAATTTCTCACTCTAATCATAAAGCATCAAATTAAGAATAGAGAGAGTGAGTTTGTCTTTTTGACAAAAGAAGCAGGTATAGCTTCAAGTGGTGAGGCTCGGTACTAGAAAATTGCCCATTTTGAGTNTCCACTAGATGATGCTTTTGCGGGCAAGCACCAAGCCTTCACATCAACTCCTTCTTCTCAAGCTTCAAGACTTTGATTTTTCTCTCTTTTTACAAGATTAAATCTCACTACAAATTTCACTCAAGCTTAGAGAAAGAATTGAGAGCTAAGAGTATTAAGATCACTGAAGTTTTTAAGCTCAAATGAACTATCAAGTTGCTGCAGAGAGAGACCTCAATACCATCTATTTATAGCCTCGGGCAGCTTTTGTCAGTTGTACTTTCGGGTGCCCTAAACCTGTTTCCGGGAGCCTAGAAGTTGTGCACGCCAGCTGCCTGTCGGACCACGTGCGCCGCTTTTCTTGACTTTGTATGTTCGGGCCGTCAAAAGTTGTGGGCGCACAGAACACGAGGAACAGCTTTTCTGACACGCGCCGCTTCCTCTGGATTTGGGCCGTCAGAAATTGTGGGCGCCCAGATCTCGAGGGACAACTTTTCTGACATGCGCCGTTTTTCTCTGGATTTGAGCCGTCAAAAGTTGTGGGCGCCCAGAAACTCATACTGACTTTCTTGGCAGACAGCCCAGATTGTGTGCGCCACTTTTTCTGACCAAGATCATTTTTGGGCTTCCATAAAATCTGGGCCCCCAAATTGCGCGCCGCCTTTTGTCAGAACTTTTTAGGCTGAAATGCAACCTGTCAAGTCAAATAGCCTAGGTTGCCCTAATTTGAAGTAATGGTGCCCAGATCAGGTAAAGAAGTTTCTGGATCACCCGAACAGCAAATAGGCAGGATCCAAAAAGTCTCAAAAGATTCGGATCCACTTCAGGGCGCCCAGAACAGGGTCTAGAAATTTCAACTTGACAGAACACAGAATTTGAGCAGTTTTTGAATATTTAAAAATCCTATTCACCTAATCACAAGTTAGAAATTTGTTTAAATGATTTATAAGGTGATAAAATGAATAGTTTAAACTTAGCTCAAAATTTCTCACTCTAATCATAAGGCAAAATATTAATCAAATTAAGAATGGAGAGAGTGAGTTTGTCTATTTGACAAAGGAAGCAAACACAGCTTCCAGTGGTGAAGCTTGGTGCTAGAATATTGCCCATCTTGAATCCTTTTTGAATATAGAGAGATTTAAAACACAAAACTCAAGATAAAAGATTAGTCCAATAATCGTAATTATTTGTTATCATTAAAATCTAATAGAAGATTAGGGCCACTAGGCCAACACATAACATTTTGAAACCAATAGACCTATAGGGCTAATGGCCCTTATTAATGCCGAGTCGCGGGGCTACCCTCCGGCTCGACGGAAGCTTGGCACAAGCCGTGCCGTGCTGAGCCTTCGAGCCACGAATGCTCGGCCTAGCATGCCCTAGAAAGTCGGCCTGGGTCGGCCTTATGGGGCCACGGCCCAAACTGGAGTTGTACCGGGCCAGGCAGCCCACGTACCGGGCCAAGGTGCCGGCCGGCACGAACGGCCCACGTGCCGCCCGGCCTATTTTACACCCCTAAATAGTTTCCATTTGAGAACCTGATGCAAGTTGAATAAATAAATTGAATATCTTTCTAGAAAAATTTCAAAACTTCTCAAAGACATAGTAGTGGTATTTATTTGTAGGGCTTTTTTTGCAAATAGCTCCTTTACAAAATTTTATTTTAAAATTGGCCCTGTCAAAAATTTATTTGCAAAAATGGCCCTGCCCCTGCCACGCAAGCACCACGTCAGCGCCACGCGGGCGGGGCAGGAGTTTAAGTTGAACACGGTGAATGGTTCACCGTGTCCAATATGATATTGTATTGGACACGGTGAATCATTCACCGTGTTCAATACTAATACAGCCTTAACCAAAAAATGACTAAGTCCTAGATAGTTGTATTGGACATGGTGAATCATTCACCGTGTCCAATACAAATATCCCCACTTAGCCAAAAATTGGCTAAGCCGAGTTAGTTGTATTGGGCACGGTGAATGGTTCACCGTGTCCAATATGATATTTGTATTGGACACGGTGAATCATTCATCGTGTTTAACTTAAACTCCTGCCCCGCCCGCGTGGCGCTGACATGGCGCTTGTATGGCAGAGGCAGGGCCATTTTTGCAAATAAATTTTTGACAGAGCCAATTTTAAAATAAAATTTTATCAGGGGGCTATTTGCAAATAAAGCCCTTATTTGTATCTCATTTATCATGTTTAATTGCAGTTTAATATATCGTTTATTTTTTTTTTTCTATTATGCCTCTTTTGGACCAAGTATCTATATAAAACTATCTATCCTCATGTCCTTAAAGTTGATGTGGCCCAACCTCATTAATTTGGGGGTGTGGTCCCACCAATTTTTTTATTTTTTCAAATTAATTAAAAAAAAATTTTATCATTTTTTTTCTATGGATAGATCATCATCCCTTTAATATGGAGATGTGGCTCCACTATCCCTTAAATTAAGAGTGTGGGTCCCACCAATTTTTTTATTATTTTTTTACAATTAATTAGAAGTTGAAAGGTTGGATAACTTAATATATCTAAGAATATAAAAAGTTGAGAATATGAAAAGTCATATATTTTAATAGAAGAAAATGAAAAGTCATCTTAGAATATGAAAGGTCAATTTAGAGTCTATATAAAGGGTTGTACTCATACTCATTTTGGATAAATAAGAAATGATATACTAAATATTATTTACTTTGTCTCAAGAAAATTGACCGCATCTGTCTGTAACGATTAACTATAGTTGAAAGGTTCTTTTTTTATTTGAATTTCATGCTTTATTTGTTTACTCAGAATTTTCTACCGTATAATATAATATATTTTAAATTACGTGGGATTCGACTATTTCAATTGAAGTAAACTTTTTTAGAATTTCTATATGCTTTTAATATTTTTTCTTTTAGTATTTTGTTTACTATGTTATAAATTTTTATGTTTATTTTTGTGTACAAATTTTAATGTTTCCATTGTATAATGATTTGATTTGTTTACAAATCATAGTGTCTCAATTGTATAATGATTTGATTGTATTGAAAGTTTTGATGAATTTATTTATATTAGGATTTAGAATTTTTGAAATGATTAATTATTACGCAGCCTAATGCCGTACTTAGCGCAATCTAATGGATATGTTGAAATTTGTTTGCTAAATATATTTTCTGTTGTTTCTGATTAAATCTACACGCCACTAGCTATATAATAAGACATGTATACAAAGTTGTTGGAAATAGATATGTACCTATCGTGATGCTTCAGTATAAAAAATTGAAATGTTTTAAAAAGAAATCTTTATACTTTTCAATATATTTTAAAACTATTAAAACTTTTAAAGTAAATATGTTTTACTCTCTACAAAATAACTTATAGAAATATAAAAATTTAAAATTTAAAATTTAAATTTTAAAAAATTATAATATATCTATCTATCGCATCGTGCGGGTCACTACACTAGTGTTTATGTGTCTTCGTTATTGTTGTTTTCCCACAAGTCCTTCGACTTTCGCTGATGGTATCGCGAAGTAGCTAGTACTATCCTGGCCGTTGCCTCATTTTCGTTTAATTACCAAACAAAAATTGCAGTTGATTTTGTTTATTTTGAGAAGTGTGCTCATAGTTGTATTAAGAATGATGAGGTTTATAACTTAGAAGTTACTGTTTTGGTTTACACATGTTATGTAAATCAATAATTGCATAGTTAGCGGCTCACGGCTTTGGGTGGACAGAAGAGGTTCTGTCTATGTGGCGGGTCTATCGTGGTCTCGATATAGAGGGCTTCCATTGCTCGAGCCTCATGAAAGAGCCCGAAGCATCAAAGACAAAAACGATCCATAAAGGCTAGTAAAATAAGAAATCCGATCCGCTTCCTGAATACAATGGCTATCTAATTTGTAAATATCTACCTACCGCCTAATTTATCCGGCACCTTAAAAACCAACCATCAAGTCTTCTACTTAAATTTTTCAAACATAATCAAAAGATGGTAAAAAAAACTCTTTACCAATATGATATACGACACAATTAATCAGCTTTCAGATTAATGATCAATTAAATAAACTTGAAAATGCATAAAATGGTATCAGAATTTAAATACGATACACAACATGCTTACCCACGTTTAAACCACCTTTTGCTTTTTTCATTTCATCGCCTGCCAAAAATACCTTCATCTAATTAGCTAAACCCTAGTTCATTAAACTACCTTTTTGCTTTTCTCATTCCATCACTTACGGAAAAGGCCTCATCTAATTAGCTAAATCTTAATAAGGCCCCATTTGGCCGGGGAACAACCTGGGAACAAGTTTGTTACCAAGTGAGAACAAACTTAATTAAAATCTAAATTTAATTTTAATTATAGTATTAAATGATTAATTAATTTAATTAATATATTTCAATTATTATCTATTGTTTAAATAATTAAGTAATTAATTATAATTAAGTAGCTAATTAAAAATTAATAATTTAATGTGTTTATCCATAAACCAATATTTATATAGATCAACCATTAATATTTTGACTAATATAATTAATTTCTTTATTAATTATCTAACTAAAATAATTTACTAACTAATTAAAAAATTAAATTATTTTTTACAGTTAATTAATTAATTAATATGTTTTTATTATTTTATACAATATTAATAGCTAATAAATTTATTAATTTATTAAATTATTTTTAATTAATATTTTGATGTTAATTAATTAGATAAAATATTTTTGATTTAAAATTATAACTCTTATTCCTCCTTTATTCAAATTTAACAATTCAAACACTATTTACCTTATTTACGAGAATAATCTAATTTTTATTTAAATACAAAATTGATATAGTTCATGCTTATATCCGAACTAGTATTTATTCATAAAATAAGCCGTTCTTATTTATACTTGAACAGCCTAAGTTCATTAGTTTAAAGCTCTCTTGTGAAGTATTGAAGCTAAACACTGATCACTTCATTGAAGTAACAATTTTCTATCATCAAAATAACAAATAAATACCTCAAATCTGATTCGAATAAAATGGGTACATGAGCAAAATAAATAGGCCTGCTGTCTTTCCTCCTGGGCAATTTGTAACTTGTGGCAGTGCTCTAGATTTTCTCTTAATAGAAATATTGGAGATTGTTACTGTGCAACCTGAGAAAGGAAAGTCGGAAAATGCTTAGAAAAAAGTTAGGAAAGTATCAATGATACCCAACTAGTAGGCATCTAAAGGGCTGTTTTGTTGCATGCATTTCCAACTGCAATGCAGTTGGAAATGCATGCATTTATTAAATCTTGGTTTGGTTTGGTTTAGTGTAGTTAGACTCTGCAGTTGCATCTGCACGAGAAGACCCAACTGCAGCAGTTGAGCCGAAATCGGTTCATCCATTAAAAAAATAAATAAAGTGATTTTTTTTTTCATACGCATGTTTTTTTACTTTTGTTTTTCAAAAATACCTATTTATAAAACCTGCTAGGATTTTAATAATGTTTGTTAGGATACAATAAAATTTTTTAATACGCTTCTTTTTTTAATTTTTTTTTCAAGAATACCTAATCACGAAATCTACTAGGATTTAATAATGTATGATAAGGTTCAATAATTTTTTTTTTTTCATACGCTGCATTTTTTTCCAATTTGCTAGTTCAATAATACCTTAATTTTTTTTTGACTAAATTTATAATGTATTTGTATTTAAAATTCATTAAATTCATATATAATTTTATAATATATAAATTATATATAGATATAAAAGTTTTAATCAATAATTAAAAGATCTCATAATTATGCTATGTTCAGAAGAGGTAATCTCATATTTCTATCTAAAAATTGACAAAGTTTACAAATAGAAATCTCAACTGCAGCCTACCAAACAAAAGAAATGTAACTGCAGCAGTAGCAACTGAATAAAGCCAAACAGACAAGGTAAAATTATTACTGTAATATTTGTAACTGTATGTATTTTCAACTATTTTTATAATAGAATCCAACCAAACGGTCCCTAACAGTAGTTCGTACCATGGGGTAGGAAATTTGTCGTTCATGAATCCAATGAGAATGAATAGGAACATCAAACCTCAGGAACAAGAATCCGTTAGCCCTTTGTGCCCTCCACACCCGAGTTGCACGGCGGAAATTCACCATTTCAAATATAAATTAGAGCATTCACAAAATGCTACGACAGCCCTTATAAAGAAAATAGTAGATAAGTGAAAGTAAAAAGATTCAAAATCAATTGACTCAGGAAACTAGAACATGAACTAAGAAAAGATAATATTGTAGTTGGTGTTACCAAACCCTACATTACAGTATGTCATATAGCAATCAAAGTGCCAACAAAATATGGCCGAGCAACTCATTTCTTCTCTTCTTTTATTGCGATGTGGATGCAAAATAAAAAGTTACTTCACTAGCATCTTGACAACAGCACGAATTCAATTAGAATAGAGAAATATTTGTACATTCAAATATGGGACATAAATCTTACATACAACCCATCCAAAAGATTTATACAATTCTTTAAGCCTCCGTTTGGTTCGGGATTAAGAAAAAATTAGTTATTCCAGGAATAGAGTTAAATTCAGGATTAAAATGAGATTAAAATTTTTTTGTGTTTGATTGGGGATTGGAGTTAGTCTAGAATAATAAAAAATAGTGTTTGGTTGGAATAGGTGGGATAAAAAGATAATGATTGATAAAAAAGAATAATGATTGGTTTGAATAGGTGGGATAAGAAAATAATGATTGATAAAAAAGGATAATAATTGATTGGAGTAGATGGAATAAGAAAGATAATGATTAATAAAAATAATAAAATTACTAAAATAACCTCATTATAATCATTTAAAATAAATATTTTATTTATGGTTTTAAATATTCTATGCTTTGCGAGACGTGCGGGGAGGNGGGGTGGGGTTTACTACCCCACCCCTAAATGCTTGCGTTTGGGGATTAAATGGGGGTTAAGGGGTTATTCCACCCCTTAACCCCCCACGAAACGCAAGCTAAAACTTTTGAGTATTAAAAAAATAAAAGTGCTGATTAGATTAATTTGAAAATTTGGACATCATATGATGCGAAATTTACACCCACCAATATTTGGGTGTACGGCACATTAGAATATGCTGGCCAAAAGAACTTGGCAGTAGTGAATAAAAGCTAAGAAGATGTGGGACTAATTTGCAGAAATGAATATTACACGCTAGCTAGCGGCTGCAATTGAATTTCAATTTCAATTTCAATTTCAATTTCCTTCTCGGCTGAATAATAAAAAATAAAAAGTAAATGGGAAAGAAGATTCAATTCTTCAAACTAGGTACCTGGCAGATTCAGCACTGTACTGTACGAAAATTCAAACAAAAGAATCGAGAAGAATCGTCAAAACTCCGTCAGGCACGCACTCTAGCGCGAACCAGCTACTGCACTTGCGCTCACTGCTAAGGTTCTCCGCAGCAGTAACGCCTTGCTCCTCTCTGCATCAAAATCATCCATTTCAGTATCAGCAATACAGCAGCGCTCCTCTGATCCATGCTCAGGCTCATCATCGCCAGCATCCGAGAGGGCCGAATAGTCGTCTCTCATCAGCAGCACATTGTGGAGGATCGCGCACGTGCCGATGCACGCCGCGGCCACCTTGGGGTTCTCTTCCTCCGCTAGGTGGCTGAGTACGCCCCAGTTCCTGAGGCTGGCGAGCACCCTGCGCACCGGACGACACAGGGACCGGTGCACCGCATTGAAGCCCTCCTCGTCGGACCCGCGCTCAGCACTGGCAAACGGAACCATCAGCCACGGAAGCAGAGGGTACGGGCCGTCTCCGACCAAGTACTGGGTTGAGCCCAGAAGGCGCCCGCCCTGTAAATCTTTGCAGAGAGAAGAGCGCCTTAGAACAGCAAAATCGGTGCGGTCGCCGCGGAACCCGGCGGCGATGCTGAGAATGCGAGCGGAGGCATCGGCCACGATCTGGGCGGCGACCGTGCCGGTCGGGGCGTCGAAGCGCGCGCAGGACAAGGCGCCGCAGCAGCCGGGGAGGCCGGGGTGGGGGTGGGGCCCGACGCCGCTGAGGGAGCGGAAGGCGGCGGAGATGGGGAGGAGGTCGGGAGGGGACGAAGGGAAGGCGAGGTAGAACCGGAAGTTGGTGCAGAGGACTCGGCAGAGGCGCTTAGTGAAGAAGCGGGCGGCGCGCTCCGTGACGCCGAAGCGGCGGGCTAGGTCGGGGTAGGGGGAGCCGGAGGCCAGGCGGGCGAGNCTTCGGCACCGGCGGAGGCACGGGATCGCGGCAAGGGTGTCGCGTAGCTAGCCGGGAGAGTTTCTTTTGCGCTAGGTGGTCGCTTCTTCTCCATTTTATATTTTGAGAGAGAGCGTGAGGCTTTTGGTTTCCATGTATAGAGAGACCACCTGTGTACCTACTTTTAGCACTTGTTATGGAATCCCTACTGTACTTACTTTATGTTTTATTTGGTGGATTTACAGTTTTAACTTTATCCCTTGTTGTAGCAATTAGACATTTACTATGCTCTGATACTCCTAGATGTATTGTATTATTGCTTTTATTATTGTTGTTTTTTTAGACGCCTTATATGTTGTAGACATATGGCGGGTCTGGGCACGCGCCGGGCGGGCTTCCGCTGGGTCCCGGGGCGTGACAGTACCGGTACGCGTTGATGGCTGTACCGGTACAGCCATCGGCCCTGGCAGCCAGTGTGCCAACCCGAGGCTCGGGTTGGTCTGGTTCGTGGGATGTGTACCGGTACACAAACCCGTGTACCGGTACGCAGTGCAGTTTGGGCTATTTCGTGGAGGGGTGTTTTTACAATTGTTGCAACCTCTTTAAATATCACCCCAGCCCCCATAGCTGCTCTTTTTTAGCCCTAACCAGTGGAGAACAAGGTGAGACTCTTCCCCTTTGATTTCTTCTCCATTTTTGGTGGATTTCGGTTGGTTTTGATCTCTCATCTCTTCTCCACCTTGCTTTTTGTTTGTTTCCTCCATTGTTGATGACTTGGAGCTTGGAGAGGAGCTTGTTTGAGAGGAGATCTTCAACTCCACTTGGCTTGGAGCTTGGTTTTACGCATCTTGTGAGGTTAGTATACTTAATCTCCCTTTTGGATCAAGTTTTGTAGTTTCTACTTGTTGGAAATCCTAGATTTTGGATTTTAGGGTTAGAAATGGGGATTTTGGATTTGTAGCTCCTAGAATCAAATTGATTGGTTTAGAACTTTGATTTAGGTTGGATTTGAAGGACTCTAGCTCCCTTTTGGAGATCGAAAGAGATTCCTTCGCGTACGGTGAGTTTTCTCCACCTTAGCTTGGATAACATAATGTTTGAGCTTAGCTTTGTTCGTAAGGTTCGTTTAACTCTTGGTTCTACACCTCTAGGGTGCTAGAAGACTAGTGGACACCTTCGTCGGAGCAAACGAAGGAGTTGCGAGACTTTGGTGGGTTTGGCTTCATTGAAATGGGAGGAAATGCCTCCTATATGGTTAAATATTTTTGTATACTATAAATACATGCATATTCATGCTAAATGGAATTTATGTGAATTTTAGAGCGCTTAAAACCCCTCTGTTAAGCATCATGATAAAGATTGACTCTATGTTGTAGAGAGAAGCATATGCATTGTTAGTATGCATGAGTTTAATGTTTTAATGAATGATGTAAGATCATGTTTCTTGTGTTGAAAATGATTAGAATGACAAGCTTTTAGACTTATTATTTATATTGGGACATAGTAAGCAAAAGTGTCATAAAGGGGCACTTGAACTAGAAAATCGTTGAACTACAACTTAGAGACATGATGATAGACCACTGGAAATCTGCTATATTCCATGTTTTAGACATAATGACTTAGAGATAGGCCATTGAGACAGTTACTATATTCCGTGTTTTAGACACAATGACTTCGAGGCATGCCTTTGGGACATGTGCTGTGTTCTGGGTTTTAGATCCGATGAAACAGTGATGAACCAGTGGGACCTGAGACGGACTTATTCGCTTGCATGCCATTGTGCTCATTCGCACGTACTTGTGAGGGTCGCTCCCTACAAGTCGGCACTCCGGAGATAGCCATCGCGACATATGCTCGCCCGTGCGGGATTGGGCGCCAAAATGGGATGCCGTGGGAGAGGCTCATTCCTAGAGGTGGGATGTTGACTACCACGGGGCCATTGTTGGCACGACGCAGGCCGGACTACCTACGGGTAGCTTCCACAAGATTAGGTTACTGGTGACATATTGTACCTCTTGGACATTAACTAGAATAGTAAACAATGACATCTTTACTATTTACATTGTGGACATTGGGTTAGTTGCATACTTATGCATTTACATGTTGGATACTCTTGTGCACATGCTTGTAGTAGTTACTTTCTTACTTATGCAAATTCCTGCTAAGTAGAGATTATGTGATAGTTTATTACTTATGCAAATCCATGCTAAGTAGAGATCATGTGGTAGATTATTACTGATGAAAGTAGTGACTTCATGCTATATTGAGCTTCCATTTCAGCGAGTTATTTGTTCATATTATTCTTACTTGCCTTACTTACCTTACTTGCTTAGTTTTGGGCCTAGTGGTGCATTTCACTGAAGTCAGTAATTGCCCACTGGGAACTATTATTTAATACTTCTCACGCCCTCTGTTTTATGTTTTTCTTTCAGAGCCCTCTGCACCGGCGGAGGCACAGGACCGCGGCAAGGGGATCGCTAGCTAGATAGCGAGGATTCACTTTTACTCTTAGGTGGTTTTTCCTCTTTTTATGTTTTGGGTGAGCGAGGGATTTTGTTTACCATATATAGAGACCACCTATGTACTCTGTTGGCACTTGTATTTGGATCTTGGTTTTACTACTTTATGGTTTATTAGTGCTTTTAGCTCTCTACTCTTCACTTTGCTTTAGTCTCTAGATAATGTATATTGCTCTGATACTTCTAGATGTTTTCTTCTATTGTCTCTTTTATCGTTTTGTTTTAGACGCCTTATATGTTTTAGACGTATGGTGGGTCTGGACACGCGCCGGGCGGGCTTCCGCTATGCCCCGGGGCATGACAATCTCGCGAGCCAAGATCTTCACGGGTTGCTCCTCGAAGCTCAAGTCCTCCCGCAACTCTAAAGGTGTAGCATCCAACACGTGAGTCGTGTCGAAGATGTACTTGCAAGGACCAATACATGAAAGACGTTGTGCACGCCCGATAGGTTCGGTGGTAGAGCAAGTCGATACGCTACCGGACCTACACGCTCCAAAACCTCATACGGTCCAATGAAACGAGGGCTCAACTTACCCCGCATTTCGAATCTCTTGATCCCTCTAGTCGGCGAGACCTTCAAGAAAACATGGTCTCCAACTTGGAACTCCAAGTCTCGCTGTCGTCGGTCGGCGTAGCTCCTCTGTCTACTCTGCACTGTTAAAAGTCGCTCCTGAGCAATTCGAACTTTATCCTCAGCTTCCTGGAGCACATCTGGTCCCAAAGCCAATCTGTCGCCAATTTCACTCCAATGAAGTGGCGATTTACACTTCCGTCCATAAAGTGCTTCGAACGGTGCCATCTTGATGCTTGCTTGATAACTATTGTTATAAGCAAACTCCGCCATAGGTAGATGCTGCGACCATCTTCCCTGGAAGTCTATCACACATGCTCGGAGCATATCCTCTAAAGTCTGTATGGTGCGCTCCGACTGCCCATCACTCTAAGGGTGGAAAGTAGTGCTAAAATCCAGTCGAGTGCCTGGGGCGACCTGTAGACTCCTCCAAAAGTGAGACACAAACCGGATGTCTCGATCTGATAGAATCGACGTGGGCACTCCGTGAAGTCGCACAATCTCATCAAGGTACACTTGTGCGAGCTTCTCCCCAGTCCAAGTAGTATGAATAGGTATGAAGTGCGCCGACTTCGTCAACCTATCCACGATCACCCAAATAGCATCATGCCCGGCCTGAGAGCGAGGCAATCCAGTCACGAAATCCATGGTGATCTTCTCCCACTTCCACACGGGAATAGGCAAACTCTGATGTTTTCCCGCGGGAACTCGATGCTCGGCCTTTACTTGTTGGCAAGTTAGACAACGAGTTACAAACTCGCCAACATCCTTTTTCATCCCGGGCCACTAATAAAGCAACTTTAAATTCTTATACATCTTGGTGCCTCTTGGATGTATAACGTAGGGCTCTCGATGCACTTCTTGAAGAATGTCCTCTTTAATTCCTGAATCCGCCGGTACACAAATCCGTCCACAGAAACGCATCAATCCTTAGTCATCCACAAGAAAATCGCTGGTGCAACTATCAACCATTTTACCTTTAATCTTTTGCAACTCCACATCGGAAGCTTACTTTTCTTTAATTCAATCTAAAAGTGTAGGTTGCACCACCAACGTCATCAACCTCAAAGGCGTGTCAGGAGTCACCACCTCCAACTCTAACCGCTTCATCTGCTCGATCAACTGCGGTTGAGTAACAACATGCATCGTTAAGTTTTCCGTTGATTTCCTACTTAGCGCATCCGCCACCACGTTAGCCTTGCCCGGGTGGTATAGAATCGTCAGGTCGTAATCCTTGAGCAGCTCCAACCATCTGCGCTATCTCAGGTTCAACTCTTTCTGAGTGAATAAGTACTTCAAACTCTTGTGATCCGTGTATACTTCACACCGCTCGTCATACAAGTAGTGGCGCCATAATTTCAAGGCGAAGACTACGGCCGCCAATTCCAAATCATGCGTCGGATAGTTCTTTTCATAATCCTTTAGTTGGCGCGAAACATACGCGATCACTTTGCCATCCTGCATCAACACACAACCCGATCTATTAAGTGAAGCATCACTATAAACCACATACCCTGCTCCAGCCATCGGCAGGGTTAGGATCAGGGCGGTCGTCAATCTTTGCTTCAACTCTTGGAAGCTTCTCTCGCATGCATCATTCCAAATGAACTTGACTCCTTTTTGCGTGAGTCTCGTGAGGGGAGTAGATAACTTAGCAAACCCCGCGACAAATCTACGGTAGTACCCGGCCAATCCAAGAAAACTCCGAATCTCCGTGACGCTCGTCGGTCTCGGTCAATCCCTAATAGCCTCAATCTTCTTGGGATCCACCGCAATACCTGATCCCGAAATCAGATGCCCAAGGAAAGCTACCTCTCGAAGCCAAAATTTATACTTTTTCAGCTTTGCAAAAAGCTCCTTTTCCCGAAGTACTTGAAGTACAAGTCTCAAATGTTCCTCGTGATCTGCATCACTCCGGGAATAAACCAAAATGTCGTCGATGAACACCACGACAAATCTGTCCAGGTAAGCCTTAAAAATACGGTTCATCAGATCCATAAAAGCTGCCGGGGCGTTCGTAAGCCCGAACGGCATCACTGTGAACTCATAATGTCCATACCGTGTTCTAAAAGCCGTCCTCGATACATCCTCGGGTTTAATCTTTAACTGGTGATATCCCGTCTGCAAATCGATCTTGGAATACACACACGATCCCTGAAGCTGATCAAACAAGCCGTCGATCCTCGGCAACGGATACTTGTTGTTGATTGTGACTTTATTAAGTTCACGATAATCCACACATAGGCGAAGTGATCCGTCCTTTTTCATGACGAACAAAATTGGCGCTCCCCACGGTGAGACGCTCGGTCGAATTAAGCCCTTGTCCAACAGATCCTGTAGCTGTGCCCTCAGCTCCTTCAGCTCCGCCGGTGCCATCCTATGGGGTGCCTTCGAGATTGGGGTAGTCTCAGGGACGAGATCTACCACAAACTCGATCTCCCTATCGGGTGGCATACCCAGTAGCTCAGCTGGAAACACGTCCTGGAACTCCCGTACCACCGGGATATCCTTAATCCTAGGGGTGTCATCCTCGCCCCTCAACACAACACTAGCCAAGTAGGCTACACATCCTCGGCTGATCAGCTGCCTAGCTCGAGACGAGCTGATCGACATCGTAAAAAGCAAACTCCGGCATCCTCTAAATATCACCTCAACTTGCCCCGGTTCTCTAAAAGTAACCGTGCGATTCTTGCAATCAATCGTGGCATAATACTTGGTTAACCAATNAATAAGTTCAATTCTATCTGATAGTAAGATATGATATGTTCCTTATCTATATCATTACCAAAACTCCTTTCGATGGCTCAAAACTTATTGTGATTCTACACTATTAAAGAATAATCAATCATCTTTATTTATTTGTATTAGTTCCTACACTTCGCTAGTAACACTTAGTAGTAGTGGCAACCCAGTGCAAAGTGAATATCGAACTGAACCTTTAGGTAATAGTTACCATACGATACAATCCATCTATCGCATAATTCCGACTAAATGGACATCATGAAATACTCATCAAGTCCCATCACCATTAAATGATAGATTTGATAGGACAAAATCTCTTATGCTTACCCTTGAAAATCCCTTTCCGTTCACTATGTTAGTTTGGCCGAGGTTTTGTCAGCTTTGCCCTACAAATAGAACATAACTAATGATCTCTCGACCATAAGCTCACTGTAGCCAACTTATACATACTAAGATCCATAGCTAGGATTAGAGTTTGTAGTTGTCACGCCAGATTCCTCGTTTCCCCGGGCACGCTAACAGACCCGTCGTATACAAAAGAATTTTTCCTGTATACAAAGCGAAGCTGTGCATGTACCTGTAATCATACAATACTACAACCAGTAGTATAGACCTGCTAGAAAAGAACAAAACATAAATAAAATCAGAAGTTCACTATACATACATAACATCTAGGTGTACAAAATGCTCGCTCCAGCGAGATACAACATAAGTATGTATAAGAACTCAAAACTACCACTACCTGTAGCTGGTATACTCTAGATCAGCAGCAACTAGGAAGGGATCTAACTCGCGACTCCCTTTCCACGATCAAAATCCGCAGTAGCGACAGCCGCAACCGAAGACTCTGCAAAATATTTCAACAACTGGATGTGAGAACTACTGCAAAAATAAGTAGTCCTCAGTGGGTACCGCCCTCAAACTCATCGGCTTACCCACCAAGTCTACGGATGCATGCTCAAATGATAGTAAGGAAACTGAAAATAATCTACAACTACATGCCACTATACTATCATCATCCGACACTACTATTGTAACACACTGGACTTTTACAAATTGTAAGGTTCAAGTGTTTGATTTGTGTTTTGAGCTTTTCCACACTTTCTGGAGGGTCGTAGACAGTGTTCTGACCTATGGCTTGCATCCCGAGAATGGAGGTTTAAAACTTTGCACCAAAACTTAAAAAGACGAATTTTTGGTTTACTCTTGGGTTTGCCTCAGCAGAGCTGTGTACCGGTACAGCCTTGATGGTTGTACCGGAACAGATTTTGTATCAGTACACCTTGATGGTTGTATCGGTACAAATGCGATTTTTCAGCCAACCCGAGCCTCGAGTTTGCGTGTATAGGGTTTTGTACCTGTACACTTTCCTGTGTACCGGTACTGTAACACACTAGACCTGTGCAAATTGCGATGTTCGAGTGTTTGATTTGAGTTTCGAGCTTTTCCACACCTTGTGGAGGGTCGTAGACGGTGTTCCGACCTGTAGTTCGAAATTCTAGATTTTTGGCTAAGTCCTGAGAGTTTTACTCTCGGGGACCGGTCCCTAGTGGGAGAGACCGGTCCCCCGTCGCGTGGTTGCGGCTGTCGGCCGAGGCAACCGGTCCCTCAGCCAGAGAGACTGGTTCCCGAACGTGTGTTTTGAGGGAGGGTTCGAGAGACCGGTCCCAGGTGTGGGGAGACTGGTCCCTCCACCCGAAAATTGCCCAGACCTGGCAGTGTACAGGTTGCAATGTTGAGGGGCTTTTCTAGATTTTGTTACTTTAGAGGGCTTTCATGGCTTTTCCTCTCCCTCTCTCCCTCATTTCTCCCCCTCACACTCTCTCTTACACTCCCTAGAAAGAGAAGAAGAAGGAGAAAGAAGGAAGGGAAGAAGGAGGAGAAGAGGAAGGAGAGCTTGCTTGGTGGACTTTGGTCTTCCCCCACGCCCTCTCTTCTCACCATTGGTGGCTTGGAGCTTGGGCTAGAAGCTTGATTGAGGATCAACCTTCAATCCTAGAGCATTTTGAGCTTGGTTTGGAGCTACCAAGGAGGTTAGTATGCTTAATCTACTCTTTGGAGCATGTTTTGGTAGGTTTTACCAAATGAAACCCTAGCTTTGGATTTTAGGGTTAGAATTGGGGATTTTTAATTTGAGGGCTTTGGAATCTAATTGATTGGTTTAGAACCTTGGTATAGATTGCTTTGGAAGGGATTTGGTTTCTATTTGGGATTTCTTAGAGAATTTCTACGCTATAGGTGAGTTTTCTCTACCTTAGCTAGAGTTGGTTAATGTTTGAGCTTTGGGATGTTCGTAAGGTTCGTTTAACTCTTGTTCCTACATCTTTAGGGTGCTAGGAGACTAGTGGGCACCTTCATCAGAGCAAACGAAGGGTCGCAAGAGTTGTTGTGGGTTTGACTTCATAAAATCAGGGCGAAATGGCCCCTATGTATTTTATACTTGTCGTAACATCAATTTCATTGCATATTCATTCTAAATGGGATTTATGTAAATTTTATAACACTTAAAATGCATGTGTTATGTGTAAGATAAATTTCACTCTATATAGTAGAGCATTCTGGGTATTATATATGCATGTGAGAAGTGTTTATGGTAGCGAATTGGAAACTTGTCTCGTATGTTTAAAATAGCTCAAATTATGCATTTGTGAACATTTGATTTAAGCTTGGACTTAGTGAACAAAAATGCCATCAAGGGGCACTTGACTTAGTAGGCTATGAAACTGCTACATTGAGACATAATGATAAGCCATTGACATATATTACTTTTCATGTTTTAGACATGATGCCATAGAGATAGGCCATTAAGACATTCGATATGTTATATTCCATGTTTTAGACATGATGACTTGAGACTTGAGACGGATCTCACGCTTGCTTGCCATTGTGCTCATTCGCACACGCTTGTGAGGGTCGCTCCCTACAAGCCGGTACTCCAGAGATGGCCATCGCGATACATATTCGCCGTGCGGGATTGGGCGCCGAAGTGGATTGCCGTGGGCAAGACTCATTCCTAGAGTGGGGATGTTGACTATCACGGGGCCATTAGGCTCGGCACCGGCGAGACAGCCTACGGGTGGGTCTACAGACCAGACAGCCTTCGGGCGGGTCTTTCAAGATTTAATTTTAAGTAGTTAACATGCCAAGTGAATATTGACTAGAATAATAAATAAAGACATTTTACTATTACATTGGGGACATTACGATTGTAACATACCGAAACTTCGGTAATTAAATTTGAACCTTAGTCAGATTAACCAAAGTGCGAGGTTGGTATACTTCGGAAAAGCCAAAGGCGTCGAATAATGCAAAAATGCATTACTGGGGATCTTCGAGAGCTCTGGAATCAAAATCTGCAAAACTGCAGGTTTTGTGCACTCGGGGACCGGTCCCTAGTGGGAGAGACCGGTCCCCGAACGCGTAGGCAGCGAGATGGCCGAAAAATCGGCTAAGTCCTGAAAACCCAGCTCTCGGGAACCGGTCCTTGCGAGGAGAGACCGGTCCCCAGAGACCGGTTCCATTGAGGGAGACCGGTTGCATCGCGCGCAGCCTCCGCAGACCGCGGGAGAAGCTCTCCAGGACCGGTCCCTGGTCGGGGAGACCGGTCCTTCACTGCGAAAAATGCCCAGTCTGGGCAGTGCACAAGGGAAATAGTGGGAGGACCTTGTTGTAATTGTTACAACACCTTATATACTCAACCTTTCTTCCTTTCCTCAGCCATTTTTCACCCTCCTCTCATTTCCTCTTCTCTCTCTCTCTAGAACTCACCTAGGGCTTGAAGGAGAAGAAGAAGAACTTGGAGAAGGTGGAGTTTAGGGTTTTTGTGGTCCAAGGAGCTGACCTATAAGAAGGAGCTTGGTGGAGCTTGGGCAAGGTGAGGTTTTGGTTCATGAGAGTTTAGGGTTTGAATTTTAACCCAAAGTTGTAGGGTTTTGAGTTTATTTCTAGCTTTAGAACCCTTGTTGAGCTAAGAAACTATGAAATCCATGGTTTTCTTGTAGAGCTCTCATGGTGGATCACTAGGGCTCAAAGTAGATGCCCTAAGATTGGTCCAAGAGGCTTGGAAACTTTATTAGAATGCTTCTTAGATGATTCTAAGCTATCTTTTGCTTAGGGAAGAGATTAATCTAGGAGCTATTGCTATAGAGCATTGTTAGGGCTCAAATTTGGGGCTTTCGCCCTAGGATTTTTCGTGGGCGAATTGATCTCGTAGAAACCTAATTGGGGGTGTCTTCGACGCGTTGGACAATTCTGTTCGACGTTACGAAAATGTTTAAGTATAGTTCATATACAAAGGGCCTAATATGGCACTATTTTGGCTGTAGGATGCGGAATCGGCTTTCGTAAAGTTCGGAAGTCGTCATATTCTACACCTACACGACCACGCGAGGTGGGGGGTGCATTCCGGAATCGTTGGATTCCCTTCTATGTCTATGTCACTTTTCATTTGAGCATATTGTATATAGTCGTTCATGCATATTAGGGTTGCTTACATGTGAATTTTGGTGTAACTTTATTTATGTGCTTATAATGTAGTTGGATATAAAGAATGATAGAACCATAATGGACGTGTATGCTAGAACCCTAGAGATGTATGAATAGGAGACTTGGATCTTGATCTTAGTAAACAAATGTGACATTGACTATAGAGACAAGATTGGCATTGAGATAGTGATTGTAAACACAGTTTAATCAAGAGTGGCATGAATAAATAGGTAGAAAACCTATTATGATAGTGGCATTGTGACTAGTAGCTATACGTTCCCGAGTTGGGAATTGGATCAATACTCACGATAAGTCTTGGCTTGAGGGCGGTAGCTCCCCCTCAAGCGGTGCGCTCCGGAGTAGGTCACCACGGGGATAGTGGCCCCGAAGGACGGTCCCTCGAGTGGAAGTGCTCGAAGCCTCCTCGATCAAAAGGAATTTTGGGTTGTGAGTCATTGGGGTTAACAAAATTAACCGGTAAGATTGGGTAAAAGCCAAAGGAAAGTATCGAACAAGCATGCATGCATAGTTATTGCTTTCATATCTATATCCGCTGACATCTTTCTTGCAGGCATAGTATTAGCATTAGTTTGGCTACTATTTTCTTTCCGTTGAAATACTTTTGCCTGAAATAGACCTAGTGGGTAAGTCGGCGAGGTCGGTTGCCGAACCCACTGGGAATTTCGTTGTAGTTCTCACACCACTAACCCTACAAGTTCTAGCACGAGCGGGGCAGCGGAGGACCGAAGCAAGGGTTTAGCGCCGTAGATAGCGGTCACCGGGACCATTTCACATTTTGTAGTCATTTTCCTTTTGGTTTACATGTATCAACTTCTTTTGTTGATTTAGAAAGTTGTAAAGTTGAAAACAAATATGTAATTTGGTGAATGGCTAAATGTAAAGAGTTATGAATGAAAGAAAAGAAATGTGATGGTTCAGTTTACTTTTATTTGGTTCAAATATAATCAAGTATTATATATGGTTGAATATATTAGCTTAGAGCTTTCGCTTCCGTTGTTGCTTGCCCTCGTGCAAGCCTTGTATAAATGCTAATCTCATTGTTTTATTGTTTTATTATGCATGTTTTAGAGCCTTGGGCGGACAGGGGAGGCTCTGTCCGTTCGGCGTCTGTTGACTTGACCCGAACCCGACCAAATTGGCGGGAATTGGGGCGTGACAGATATAATGGTATCAGAGCGAAGTTGAAAGCAAAAGTTTAGGAAGGACCTAAGAAACCCTAGGAATTGGAGACCTTAGGAGCTTAGGAAACGTTTAACGTGGATTTGGCTTATGCGAAAGCTAATGATTGGGTTAATGATAATACTTCTCTAGAAGGAATTAGAGATGAATTCAAGTACTTAGTTGTTTTCTTCTTAAGGGATCTTGTGGGGCGGCCGACCACATAACACCGAGAGTTGGAAATAATTATGCTTTGTTGCTTTCGTTTAATTGGGTAGTTATTTGGAACATGCAAGAGTCACATGTGTCGAGTACTAATGTGTGTGATGCGTTTCAGGAATAATGTCCCCGAGACGCTACACGCGTAGAGCTGCTTCGGCACTGCCCGATGAAGTGCCTGAACAATCGTGATCCGATGAAGTGCGCGAGCTGCGAGCCCAAGTAGCGGCTTTGGCCGGGGCCATGCAGCTACAAGAGGAGCAGATTGGACAACTCCACGAGATGATGGCGCGACAGGCGGCGGCGGCGGCATCTGTGCCGAGGGATCTTCCCGCACCTGCTGCTCCTGTAGCACCACCTCCTGCAGTGGCGGCGGCACCGGTGACAGCTATTCCTCCGACGGCATCGGGTTCTTCCGCTCCTATTCCNAAGAAAGCATAGGGATGCCATGCAACTCGGCAAACAGCCGATCTATGAATGAATGCGATGCACCGCTATCAAATAATGCACGAACTCTAATGCCATCAAGTAAAATGATACCTGCGACCACATCCTCGGCTGCTCCCACCTCCTCGGTCTGAGCGGCATACATACGCCCACTCGGGGCCTGTCGAGAACCCTCGCTCTGGCGCTGGAAAGGTGGTCGCCCAGGCTGGTACTGCACCGATGGAGTCCCCTGGCAGGCGGCTGGTAGAGCCGGTGCCGACGCAGTCGATGGTGCCGGTAACGATCTCCTCGGGCACTCAGTCCGGAAGTGGCCCTCCTGGCCACACAAGTAGCACCTGCCTCCCCGCTGTGGACACTGCGGTGGAGTGTGAGGACCACCGCAAATCACACACTGGGGAGGTCGGCGTCGATCAGGACCTCCTCGCTGCGCTGCCGGGCAGCGCCCATGCTGCTGGCTCCTAGGGTGTTTCGGCGGCCTCCTAGAGTGCGTCTGGCTCGTACCCTCCGTCGCAGGCCTCTTGGCCTTACCCCTGTCCAAGCCCTCGCGCCGCTCCTGCATCTCTGCCGCGCCGCTCTCCACGATGAGCACGCGATCCACCACCTCTCGGTAGGTTTAGAGGTTAGAGGATTGCACGAACCGAAAGATCGACGGTCGCAACCCTCGCTCGAAGATGCGGGCCTTGTCCTCGTCGTCCCACACAACGAAAGGCACACAGTGTAGAAGCCGAGAAAACTCCCTCTCGTACTCGGCCACAGTGCGGTCTCCTTGGCGCAAGTTGCGCAAGTCCTGTTCAATCTTCCGCTTGACACTAGTCGGAAAGTAGTGCGCCAACAGAAGCTCCTTGAACTTCATCTATATAATAGCCGCCAAGTCGGTGCTGGGGTTCTCCTGAAGATCCAACCACCAGCGATAGGCCTCGCCGTCCAGATGGTGAGTGGCGAGCCAAACTCGATCTCTCCTCCACGAAGGTGTCGCGGAAGAGCTTCTCCATATGCATCAACCACTTTTCCACGATCCAGTGGTCGACCTTCTCGCCATCAAAGATCCGGGGACTGCACCTCCTGAACTCGTTGAGGCGCTCCATCAGTAGGTCCCGCTCCGCCCCCTCAACCAATACGGGAAAAATAGCTCCAATCGGGGGTGCCTGAACAGGTGGCGCCGCCAAACCCCCCTCCAGAGGCGCGGCCACGGGCGCCGCACTCGACGAACTGGGTGCAGGGGACGGCGCTCTCGGCGCGACGTCCACAACTGGTGCTGGCGGTGTAGGGGCCTGGGTCTCCCTGAAAGCTGCCGCCTGCTGCATAAGAAGGACCTCGAGGCGCTTCATCCACGCCTCCTGTCAGCGCGCCGCATCAGCCTGCTGTTGGGCCGCCGCCACCTGCTGAGCCACGAGATCAGTAAGGGTCGCAAGCTGGCTCCTCAACTCACGGACCTCGCCAGATCCGGAGGTAGAGGAGGTCTCGACGTCCTCCAAGTTTGCCGCATTATCCGCTCAAGCAGATTGAGAGCACGTAATCGGCATCGTCACTACAACATCATAATAGCGCAAGTTAGTAAAACCCACGCTATCGCATCCCCGCTCAAATAGACAATACCCAAATCATACGAAAGCAAGGAAGTGTTCTTCACCACTAACTCCCGATGTTATGTTGTCGGCCGCCAACGTAACCCTCCGCGAAGTTAGAAGCTATACACTTCAATTTAACTCCACTTTCTAGAGTTATCAAAGATACCCAATCAAGATACTTTCGCTTACAAGTCGAATAGACCTCGTCTCTCACGAGCCTATTTTCTATAGTCCAACTAGCCTAAGGTTTGCTAGGTCCCCTAAGACTCAACCCTAGGCTCTGATACCAAATTAATCTGTCACGCCCCGGGGCCCAGCAGAAGCCCGCTCGGCGCGTGTCCAAACCCGCCATATGTCTAAAACATATAAGGCATCTAAAACAAAACAACAAATGACACAATAAAAGAAAACAACTAGAAGTATCAGAGCAATATACATCATCTAGGAACTAAAGCAATGGGAAGAGTAGAGAGCTAAAATTACTAAATAACCCATAAAGTAGTACAACCAAAGGTCCAAATACAAGTGCTAAAAGAGTACATAGGTGGTCTCTATACATGGTAAACAAAATCCCTCGCTCTCCCAAAACATAAAAAGAGAGGAAACCACCTAAGAGTAAAAGTGAATCCTCGCTATCTAGCTAGCGATCCCCTTGCCGCGGTCTCGTGCCTCCGCCGGTGCAAAGGGCTCTGAAAGGAAAACATAAAACAGAGGGCGTGAGAACTATTAAATAATAGTTTTCAATGGGCAATTACTGACTTCAGTGAAATGCACCACTAGGCCCAAAACTAAGCAAGTAGGGTAAGTAAGTGAGAATAATATGAACAAATAAATCACTGAAATGGAAGCTCAATATAGCATGAAGTCACTACTTTCATCAGTAATAATCTACTACGTGATCCCTACTTAGCATGGATTTGCATAAGTAATAATCTATCACATAATCTCTACTTAGCATGAATTTGCATAAATAAGAAAGCAACTACTACAAGTAAGTGCACAAGAGTATCCAACATGTAAATGCATAAGTATGCAACTAACCCAATGTCCACAATGTAAATAGTAAAGATGTCATTGTTTACTATTCTAGTCAATGTCCAAAAGGTACAATATGTTACCAGTAACCCTGTAGCACACTGGACCTTTGCAAATTATGAGGTTCGAGTGTTTGATGTGTACTCCGAACTTTTTCACACTTGGTGGAAGGCCGTAGATGGTATTCCGGCCTAAAAGTTCGATCTCTAGAGTTTTGACTTAGTCCTAAGAGTTTCCACTCTTGGGGACCGGTCCCTGAGATGAGAGACCGGTCCCCTCAGAGTAGCACTACGGCAGGACTTGAGGCAACCGGTCCCTGGCTGGGAGAGACCGGTTCCCGAGCGCGTGTTCTGTGTGAGGGGTCCGAGAGACCGGTCCCTGGCGGGGAGAGACCGGTTCCCGAACGTGGGATTTTCGGGGCAGGATCAGAGACCGGTCCCAAGTCGGGGAGACCGGTCCCTTTGGGCGAAAACTGCCCAGACCAGGCTGATGTGAATTTGAGTTTTTGAGGGGCTTTTCTGGAGTTTGTTGCACTAGATGGTCTATATGACCCTTTCACTCTCTTCCCTTCTCATGTTTCCCCTTCACACCCATTCTAGAGAGAGAAGAAGAGAGGGAGAAGGAGAGGAAGAAGAATGAGAAGGAGAGGATCTTGCTTGGAGGCCTTGGAGCATTATCTTCTTCCTCATTTTTCACCTTTGGGGGACTTGGAGCTTGCCTTTGAAGCTTGGTGGTGGACCAATCTTCAACCTAAGAGGATTTTGGACTTGGTTTGGAGCTTCCCAGTGGTATATGACTAGTTCTTCTCCTCTAGATCCTAGTTTTGGAGCTTTTTGCTTGATGAAACCCTAGATTGGGATTCTTGGGTTAGATTTGGGGCTTTTTGGATTTGAGGGCTTTGAACCTAATTGATGGGTTTGGAACATTTAATTAGGTTGGATTTGAAGAACTCTAACTCCCATTTGGAGCTTGAGAGAGGATTTCTTCACTTAGGTGAGTTTTTCTCCACCTTAGCCTATGTTGNGAGGATTTTCGGAAGCTAAGGCAAGGAAGTCGCATGGTGCGGGAGTATGAACGGGAGTTCACGCATCTCGTCAATTGCGTGCCGAGCTTGGTTCATGGCGATAGGGACCGTGCGGAGGCATTCGAGCGCGGGTTGCGACCCGAGATTTTCAAGGTCATTCACGCATTCCGCTTAAAGACCTACGAGGAAGTGCTTGATCGCGCGCTTTGGGTAGAGCGCGGCAATGCCATTGCGCGAGATGAGCGCGAGGCATTTGAGAAGGATAAGGAAAAGGAAAAGTCCAAGAAGCGGGCATCTAGTGGACCCGCGGGGTAGTCGAGTTCCAAGCGACCCCTGCGGCAACAGCGACCGCAGTGGCGAGGAGGCAGGAGTCAGACTCAGAGTCAGACTACCTACTCGTGCGTGATATGTGGCGGAGACCACCGAGTTACTACTTGCCCACAGCGGGAGGGGCGGTGTTACCGATGCGGCCAACCGGGACACATAGGCCGAGAGTGCCCGGGCGGCACATCCCCAGCTCCGTCATCAGCTTCAGTTCAGTATACTCAGTGACAGCTGGTGGGACTGCCACCTGCTACGTCTGTTGGACAATCGTCGGCGCCTCGTCAGCTGGAGGCCTCTCGAGCACCTAGTAGGCGGGTATTTGCCACTGTGGTGGAGGAGTCGCTGATTACCGTTCCCGACGACGTCGTGGCATCACTTTGAAATCCTCCCGAGCAAAAGCCCCAAATTTGGGTGCCCTAGCTCATAACATATATCAAACCTAGGGTTTGATCTCATTAGGAAGCAAAAGAAGCTTCAATCTACTCTAGAGGCTCCATAAAAACCATCCTTAGCTTAATCAAAACCCATTTTAGGGTTTCACCATGAGAAGGGTGAAGCTCACCTCTAAGCTTCATCACATACACCAATCCATGGTTTTGATCTCTACAAGAAGCAAAAGATAGCTCCAAATACTCTAGGGATCTCATGAAAACCATCATTAGGGAAATCGAAACCCTAGCTTAGATTCTACCATGAGAGAAGGCAAGGCTTATCTCTAAAAGCTTTACTTCACCAAGCTAGAGAAGAAGAGGATGGAGTTTCTTCACTCCTTCTTCTTGTTCTCCACCTTCTTCTTCTTTTCCTTTTTTTTTTCTTTTCTTTCTTTTCTTTGTCTTCTTCTTCTCTTTCTTGCCTTCTAGAGAGAGAAAGAGAGGAGAGAAGAGTGTGAGAGGGTGAGAATGAAAGGAAATATCTCATCGCCGAGACCGACGAGCGTCACGGAGATTCGAAGTTTTCTTGAATTGGCCGGCTACTATCGGAGATTTGTCGAGGGGTTTGCTAAGTTATCTACTCCCCTCACGAGGCTCACGCATGAAGGAGTCAAGTTCATTTGGAATGACGCATGCGAGAGAAGCTTCCAAGAGTTGAAGCAAAGATTGACGACCGCCCCGATCCTAACCGTGCCGATGACTAGAGCAGGGTATGTGGTTTATAGTGATGCTTCACTTAATGGATTGGGTTGTGTGTTGATGCAGGATGGCAAGGTGATCGCGTATGCTTCGCGCCAACTAAAGGAATATGAAAAGAATTATCCGACGCACGATTTGGGGTTGGCGGCCGTAGTTTTCGCATTGAAGCTATGGCGCCACTATCTTTATGGCGAGCGATGTGAAGTATACACGGATCACAAGAGCTTAAAGTACCTGTTTACTCAGAAGGAGTTGAATTTGCAGTGCAGATGGTTGGAGCTGCTCAAGGATTACGACCTGACAATTCTTTACCACCCGGGCAAGGTTAACGTGGTGGCTGATGCGCTAAGTCGGAAATCGACAGAAAACTTAGTGATGCACGTGGTTACTAAACCGCAGTTGATCGAGCAGATGAAGCGGTTAGAGTTGGAGGTGGTGACCCCTGACACACCTTTGAGGTTGATGACATTGGTGGTGCAACCTACACTTTTGGATCGAATTAAGGAAAAGCAAGCTTCCGACATGGAGTTGCTAAAGATTAAAGGTAAAATGATTGATGGTTGCACCAGCGATTTCCTTGTGGATGACCAAGGATTGATGCGTTTTCGTGGGCGGATTTGTGTACCGGCGGATTCGGTAATTAAAGAGGATATTCTTCAAGAAGCACACCGAGCACCGTATGCTATACATCCGGGAGGCACCAAGATGTATAAAGATTTAAATTTGCTTTATTGGTGGTCCGGGATGAAAAAAGACGTTGGCGAGTTTATAGCTCGTTGCTTAACTTGCCAACAGGTAAAGGCTGAGCATCGAGTTCCCGCGGAAAAACTTCAGAGTTTGCCTATTCCCGTGTGGAAGTGGGAGAAGATCACCATGGATTTCGTGACTAGATTGCCCCGCTCTCAGGCCGGGCATGATGCTATTTGGGTGATCATGGATAGGTTGACGAAGTCGGCGCACTTCATACCTATTCACACTACTTGGACCGGAGAGAAGCTCGCACAAGTGTACCTTGATGAGATTGTGCGACTTCACGGAGTGCCTATGTCGATAGTATCGGATCGAGACACTCAGTTTGTGTCTCACTTTTGGAGGAGTTTGCAGGACGCCTTGGGCACCCGACTAGACTTCAGTACTGCTTTCCACCCTCAGAGTGACGGGCAGTCGGAGTGCACTATTCAGACTTTAGAGAATATGCTCCAAGCATGTGTGATTAACTTCCAGGGAGGATGATCGCAGCATTTACCTA
Source organism: Ananas comosus (assembly GCF_001540865.1). NCBI lineage: Eukaryota > Viridiplantae > Streptophyta > Magnoliopsida > Poales > Bromeliaceae > Ananas > Ananas comosus. Next base: position 8,897,028 of record NC_033622.1, read on the forward strand.
TGGCGGAGTTTGCTTATAACAATAGTTATCAAGCAAGCATCAAGATGGCGCCGTTTGAAGCACTTTACGGACGGAAGTGTAGATCGCCACTTCATTGGAGTGAAGTTGGCGATAGATTGGTTTTGGGCCCTGATGTGCTCCAGGAAGCTGAGGACAAGGTTCGGATTGCTCGGGAGCGACTTTTGACGGCACAGAGTAGACAGAGAAGCTACGCTGATCGACGGCAGCGAGACTTGGAGTTCCAAGTTGGAGACCATGTTTTCTTGAAGGTCTCGCCGACTAGAGGAATCAAGAGATTCGGGATTCGGGGAAAGTTGAGCCCCCGTTTTATTAGACCGTATGAGGTTTTGGAGTGTCTAGGTCCGGTAGCGTATCGACTTGCCCTACCGCCGAATCTATCCGGCGTGCACAATGTCTTTCATGTATCGGTCCTTCGGAGGTACATTTATGATCCAGCTCACGTTTTGGAGACTATACCAATGGAGCTGCATGAGGATTTGAGCTTTAAGGAGCAATTTTTGAGGATTTTGGCTCGCGAGGTGAAGAGATTGCGGAACCGTGAGATTCCCTAAGTAAAGGTGCGTTGGAGCAACCACGACGAGCGCGAGGCCACTTGGGAGTTGGAGAGCGCACTGCGGGAGCGCTATCCCCATCTTTTTCAGATGGAGGCTTGAGGTACGTTGCTTTCGAGTTTCGTAGACGAAACTCCTTTTTAGGAGTGGTGAATGTAACACACCAAACCGTCGCAAATAGTGAGGTTCGAGTGTTTGACTTGTGTTTCGAACTTTTTCACACTTCGTGGAGGGTCGTGGATAGTGTTCCGACCTATGATTCGAGTCCCGAGAATTGAGGTTTAAAACTTGGCACCAAAATTCAAAAAGGTTGGATTTTGGTGTGCTCTCGGGTAGCATGCTACAGGGCAGTGTACCTGTAATGCACTGGATCTTAGCAAATTGCAAGATTCGAGTGTTTGATCTGTGTGTGGAGCCTTTCCATAGTTTTTGGAGGGTCGTTGATAGTGTCCCGACCCTGGCACGCATTCCGAGGATGTTGGAGTGGGACTTGGCACCAAAATTCCAAAATCGAAATTTTTGGACAGCCCTCGGGTAGCCTGCAGCAGGGCTTGTACCGGAACAAGACTGGCCTTGTACCGGTACAAGGGTTGATGGTTGTACCGGTACAGCCATCGGGCTTGTACCGGTACAGAGCCGCAGACCGAGCAACCCGAGCCTCGGGTTTGCATTTTCGTCGGCCTTGTACCGGTACAAGAACCCGTGTACCGGTACAAGGAGGCAGATTTCGTGCAGTTTGGTACGTGTAAGCAGATGCGAGCTTTGGGGTATTTTCGTGGGGTGTTTTTACAATTGTTTGCAACTCTTTAATATACCCAGCCCCATAGGCTGCTCGTTTTTTAGCCTAACCGTGAGGCAGACAGCGTTGAGCTCTTCCCTTTGATTTTCTCCATTTATGGTGGATTCGGGTTGGTTTTGATTCTGATCTCTTCCCACCTTGCTTTTTGTTTGTTTCTCCATTTGATGACTTTGGAGCTTGGAGAGGGTTGTTTGAGAGTAGGTCTTCAACTCAACTTGGCTTGGGCTGGTTTCCGTATCTTGTGAGGTTAGCATTATTATCTCTTTTTGATCGTTTTGTAGTTTCTATTAGTTGGAAAATGCTAGATTTTGGAATTTATATGTTAGAAATGGGATTTTGGATTTGTAGCTTCTAGGATCAATTATTGGTTTAGAACTTTGATTTAGGTTGGATTTGAAGGACTCTGCTCCTTTTGAGAGATCGAAAAGATTCCTTGCGTACGGTGGTATTCTCACTTGCTTGTATAACATAAAATGTTGATTCTTAGTTTGTTCGTAAGGGTTCAGAAGCAATGGTTTAACTTCCTGGTTCTAAACCTTCTAGGGTGCTAAGCGATAGTGGACACCATTCGGTCGGAGCAAACGATAGAGTTGCGGGCTTTGTGCGGTTTAGGTCATTGTGTAAAATGGGGAGGGAATGCTCCTATGGATGGTTTAAATTATGTTTGTTATATTAAATACATGGGCATATTTCATGACCTAAATGGAATTTATAGTGAATTTCTTAGAGCGCGTTAAACCCTTTAAAGCATATTTGTAAGATTGCCTCGCTATGTTGTAAGAGGAAGAATGCAATTGTTAGATATTGCATGAGTTTTAATGTTTAGATGAATGATGTAAGATCTGTCTTGGTGTTTGAAAATGATGTAGAAATGACATGCTTTTGGACTTATTTTTATATTGGGATGTAAAGAAAAAGTGTCATCAAAGGGCACGATTGACTAGAAAATGCCGTTGAACTAAACGTTAAGAGGACATGATGATAGACCAGCTGGAATGTATATTCCTGTTTTTAGAATAATGACTTCTTAAGAGAGCCAATAGGAGCATGGCAGACAGTTCTATATTCCGTGTTTGCCAATGACTTCGGAGGATGCTTTGGGACATTGTGCTGTGCTTCTGGCGTTTTAGATCACGATGGAAACAGTGATGAACTGTGGGCTGAAACGGGTTATTCGGCATGAATATGCATGCCATTGCTCATTCGACGTTACTTGTGAGGCGCATCCTATCGGCATCGCGGTAAGATATGCCAGGCTGACATGATGCTCGGCGTGCGGGCTTGGGGCGCCAAAATGGGGACTGGCGTGGAGCGGCTCATAATTCTAGAAAGGTGGGATGTTGACTCCGGGCCAATTTCGTTGGCCGACGCGCGGGACTATTAACGGGTAGCTTCCACGAAGATTAGTTACTGTGACATATTGTTTTGGGACATTAACTAGAATAGTAAACAATGACATATTTACTATTTACATGTGACTTGGATTGCATTACTTATGATTTACATGTTGGAATACTTCTGTGCACGATGCTAGGATGAGTAGTTACTTACTTCTATGCAGATTCTTGATAGTAGAGATTATGGATGTATTCATTACTTATGGCATCCAATTGCTAGTAGCAGATCATTGGGTAGATTTTACTGTGAAAGTTGACATGGCTATATTGCTCCATTTCGGCCGGGTTATTTTGTTCATATTTATATTCTTACTTGCTTACTACCTTTACTTGCTTAGTTTGGGGTAGTGCGTGCTTTCACTGGAGTCAGAATTGCCACTGGGACTATTATTTTTACTCGTACTCCGCCGCTTGATTTTATGTTTTTCTTTCGAGCCTTGCACCGGCGGAGAGCCACAGGACCGCGGCAAAGGTGCATAGCTAGAATATGCGAGGATTCACTTCTTACTCTTTTTAGGTGGTTTTTTCATCTATTTATGTTTTGGACGCGGACAGTGAGAGCGAGGATTTTGTTTACCATTTATCTGAGACCACCAGTTTGTACTCTGTTGGGCACTTGTATTTTGGATCTTGGTTTTACTACTTTATGGGTTTCATTAGGTGCTTTTAGCTCTCTACTCTTCAGCTTTGCTTTAAGTCTTCGATAATGTATATTGGCTCTGATACTTTTAGATGTTTTCTCTCTATTGTCTCTTTTTCGTTTTGTTTTAGAGCTTATCTGTTTTAGGACGTATGTGGGTCTGGACACGGCGCCGGGCGGGCTCCTATGGACCCGGGGAATGACATTCGCGAAGCAGTTTCACGGTTGTCTCGAAGTCAAGTCCTCCCTCGCACTCTAAGGGGTGTAGCAGTCCAAAACACGGATATAGACTTTGCAGGACATACATGAAAAGACGTATTGTGCAAGCCCGATAGGTTCGGTGGTAGAGCAAAGTGGATGCGCTACGGGACCTACGCTCCAAAACTTCATACGGTTCCATGGAGACGAGGTCCTTAGCCCAGCATTTTCGATCTCATGGATCCGCATCTAGTTCGGGAGGAGACTTCAAGAAAACTTGGTCTTCACTTGGAATCCAAGTTCGCTGTCGGGTCGGCGTAAGTGCTTGTCTACTTGCACTGTTTAAAGTCGCTCCTGAGCAATTCCAATTTCTCCTCAGCTTCTGGGGAGAAATTGGTCCAAAGATCTGTCGCAATTTTCCTCCATTGAAGTGGCGTATTTCACTTTCCGTCCTATCAAGTGCTTGACGGTGCCATCTGATGCTTCGCTTGTAATATTGTTTAGCAAACTCCGCATAGTAGATGGCGACTCTTACCCTTGGAAGTCTAGATCACATATGCTCGGGCTATCCTTAAAGTCTGTATTTGTGCGCTGCGACTGGCCCATCACTTAGGGTGGCAAGTAGTGTAAAATCCAGCGAGTGCTGGGGGACTTGGTAGACTCCTCAAAAGTGAAGACAAAACGGGATGTCTCGATTCTGATAGAATTCGACGTGTGCATCCGTGAGTCGCACAATCTCATCAAGGTACATTTGGCGAGCTTTCCCAGTCAGTAGTTGAATAGGTGATGAAGTGCGCGGCGTTCGTTAAACCTATCCCGATAGCCAAATAGCATCATGCACGGCCTTGAAGGAGACGGCATTCCGTCACGAAATCATGGTGTCTTCTCCCACTCAGCGGGAATAGGCACTCTGATGTTTTCCGCGGAGAACTCGTGCTCGGCCTTTATGTTGGCAGTTAGACAACGAGTTACAACTCGCCACTTCTTTTTCATCCGTGTCTAAGTAAAGCAACTTTAAATTCTTTAATCTTGGTGCTCTTGGAGTATAGTAGGGCTCTCGATGCCACTTTTGAGATGTCCTCTTTAATTCCTGAATTCCGTCGCCCGTACGCAATGTCACAGAACGCATCACCTTAGTCATCACAAGAAAATTCGCTGGTGAACTATTACCATTTTTCCTTTAATTTTTGCAATACATCGGGAAGCTTCTTTCTTTATTCAATCTATAGAGTGTTAGGTTGCCCACCCATTCATCACCTCAAAGAATGGTGTCAGGAGTCACACCTCCAACTGCTACGCTCATTGCGTCGATCAACTGGGTGTAGTAACAAATGATCGTTAGTTTTTTGTTGATTTCCTTACTTAGGATCAGGCACAAAATAATAAGCCTTGACGGGGTGGTATGAATCTAGGTCGTAAATCCCTTTGTGCAGTCCAAACATCTGCGCCATCTCAGGTTCAACTCTTTCTGGTGAAGTAAGTATCTTCAACTCTGTGTCCGTGTATAGCTTCCACCGTCATACAAGTATTGCGCGCCATATTTCAAGGCGAGACTAAATGGCCAGCAATTTCAAATCCATTGCTCGATAGTTTCTTGTTCATAATCCTTTAGTTGGCGCGAAATACGCGATTCACTTTGCATCTGCGACAACACACAAACCGATCTATTAAGTGAGTCACTAAACACATACCCTGTCCAGCCATTCGCAGGGTTCGGATCAGGGCGGTCGGTCTCTTTTGCTTACTCTTGGAAGCTATCTTCGCGATGATCATTCAAATGAACTTGACTCCTTTTTGCCGTGAAGTCTTGTGGGGGAGTCGGATACTTAGCAAACCCCGGCAATCTACGGGTAGTACCGGCAGATCCAAGAAAACTCCGAATTCCGTGACGACTCGTCGGGTCTCGGTCAATCCCTATGCCTCGATCTTGGGACCACCGGCAATACTTTGATCCGAAATCAGTCGCCAAGGAGCCTTAGCTCTCGAGCAAAATTTATACTTTTTAGCTTTGCAAAGTCTTTTCCCGAGAGTTTGACGTACAAGTCTCAAAGGTCATCGTGATCTGCTCCTGCTGGGAATAACAAATGTGTCGATGACACCCGGAAAAATCTGTCCAGGGTAAGCCTTAAAAATCGGTTTAATCAGATCATAAATCGCTGCGGGCGCGTTCGTAAGCCGAAGCGATTCACTGTGAATCATATGGTCCATTACGTGTTTCTAAAGCCGGTCTCTATACATGCCTCGGTTTTTAATCTTTAACTGGTGATATCCGTTGCAAAATCGATCTTTGGATACACACACCGATTCCCTGAGATGTATAAAACAGCGCCGTCGTCCTCGCGGCAACGGTATGTTGTTTGATTGTGACTTATTTAAGTTATCCACGATATCCCACATATAGTGAGAAGTGATCGTCCTTTTTCATTTACGAACAAAATTGGCGCTCCCGGTGGACGTCGGTACGATTAAGCCCTTGTCCAACAGTTGTAGGCTGTGCCCTCAGTCCTTCAGCTCGCGGGGGTGCAATCATAATGGGGGCCTTCTAGATTGGGTGTCTCAGGACGGATTACCAAAACTCGATCTCCTATCGGGTGAACCGATTAGCTCAGCTGAGAAACACGTCCTTGGAGAACTCCGTACCACCGTGGATATCCTTAATCCTAGAGGGTGTATCTCGGCCCTAACACAACCTAGCCAAGTAGGTAACATCTCGGCTGTCATGCTGCCTAGTCGAGACGGCTGATCGAATCGTAAAGAGCAGAATCCGGGTTCTCTAATATATCACGGCTCAACTTGCCCGGATCCTCTAAAAGTAACTGATGCGATTTTGCATCAATCGCTGGATTATTACTTGAGCTTAACCAATCTGCCTAAGACACTCAAATTCCCCCAGTTGCGCAGTGCTAGCAAGTCAGGGCATAATCCAACCTCACTACCCGATTAGGCACTGGGGCAATACTCTCTTTAATATCAAAAGAGGGTGGTCGGGACACTACACGTCCTGGATGCAAAAAAAGGAGCTGGGGATGCCTGCAACTCGGCAACAGCGATTATGACATGAATCGATGACCGCTTATTCAATAATGCACGAACTCTAATGCATCAATGTAAAATGTTACCTGCGAACAATCTTCGCTGTCCAGCTCCTGGTCTTGAGCGGCATTACTCCGCATCGGGGCTGTCGAGTAACTCGCTCTGGCGCTGGAAAGGTGTCGCCCGGTGTTGCACGTTTGGGTCCCTGGCAGGCGGCTCGGATAGAGCCGTGAGACGCAGTCGTGGTGCCGTAAGGTAACGGATCTCCTCGGCACTCCGTCGGAAAGAGTGCCTCCTGGCACGACGTAGCACTGCTCCCGCTTGTGGACATGCGGTGAGAGTGTGGGGACCCGCAATCTACACACTGGGGACGTCGCGGGGTCGATCAGGGCTCCTCGTGCGCTGCCGGCAGCGCCATGCTGGCTGAGTCGTAGGGTGTTTCGTGCGGCTCTAGAGTGGTCATGGCTCGTACCCTCGTCGCAGGCTCTTGGGCTTACCCCTGTCCACCCCGCGCCGCTCTGACATCTCTGCCGCGCCGCTCTCCAACGATTGAGACGCGTCACCACTCTCGGTAAGTTTATGGAGGTTAGAGGATTGCACGGACCGAAGATCGACGGTGGCAACCCGTCAAACGATGCGGGCTTGTCCTCGTGTCATCACAACGAAAGGACCAGTGTAGAAGCGAGGGAGAAACTCGCCTCTGTACTCGCCAAGTGCGGTCTCCTTGGCGCAAGTTGCGCAAGTCCTGTTCAATCTTCGTTGACACTAGTCCGAAGTTAGTGCGCTACAGAAGCCTCTTGAATTCATCTATATAATGCGCATCTGGTGCTGGGGTTCTCCTGTAAGATCCAACACCAGCGATGGCTCGCGTTCCAGATGGTGAATGTGGGCGAGCCAATCGATCTCAGTCCTCCAGGAAGAGTTGTCTGCGGACGAGCTTCGCATATGCATCAACACTTTTCCGATTCCAGTGGTGCTTTCTCGCATCAAAGATCGAGGGAATGGCCTCTGAACTCGTTGAGGCGCTCCATCAGTAGGTCCGCTCCGCCTCACATCGGGAAAAATAGCTTCATGGGGGTGCTGAAAGGGTAACTGGCGCGCGGCAAACTCCCTCCACGAGGCCGCACGGGCGCCGCATCGCCGATGGGTCCGGGACGGCGCTCTCGGCCGCGGACGTTCCACAACTGGTGCTGCGGTGTAGGGGGCCTGGGTCTCCTGAAAAGTGCCGCTGCTGTTAAGAGGACTGAGGCGTTCATTCACTCTCTGTCACGCGCGCGATCAGCCTTTGCTGTTGGGCCGACGGCACCTGCTGAGCCACAGGATCAGTAGTGGTGTCAAGCTTGATCTCACTCACGAGACTCGCCAGATCCGGAGGGTAGGGTCTCGCGTCTACCAAGTTTGCGCATTATGCCGCTCAAGCAGTGAGGCACGTATTCCGCTGTCACTACAATCTAATAGCGAAGGTTAGTAACAGCTTCGCAATCCGCCTTCAAATAGAACAATACCCAAATCATACAAAGAAGGAAGTGTTCTTCACACTCTCCCGCTGTTATAGTTTGTCGGCCGGCGCAACGTATCTCGCGAGTTAGAAGTTACACTTCATTTTAACTCCACCACTTCTCGGTTATCAAAGATACCCAATCAGATACTTTCGCTTACAGAGTCGAATAGGAATCGTCTCTCACGGCTATTTTCTTGTCCAACTGCCTAAGGTTTCTGAGGGCTCCCCTAGGACTAACCCTAGGTTGTTACAAATTAATTTCCTTTAATTATGTTCACGCCCGGGCCCAGCCAGAAGCCGCTCGGCGGTGTCCAACCGCCATATGTCTAAAGCATAAGGATCTAAAATCAAAACAACAATGAAATAAAAGAAAAAACTTAGAAGTTCAGGCATTATACTCATTAGGAACTCAAAGCAATGCGGAAGAGCTAGGGGCTAGAATACTAAATAAACCCATAAGTAGGTCAACAATGAGTCAAATACAAGTGCTAAAAGAGTACATACGGTGGTTCTATACATGGTTAACAAATCCTCGATCTCAACAAATAAAAAGAGAGGCAACCACCTAAGAGTAAAGTGATTCCTCGCTATCTTAGCTATGCGATCCTTGCCGCCGGTCTTTCGTGGCCTCCGCGGTGCAAAGGGCTCTGAAAAGGGAAATAAAAACAGCGAGGGCGTTGAGAACTATTAAATAATAGTATTTCAATGGGCAATTACTGATTCGTTGAATGCCCTAGCAAAATTTAAGAAGTGGGTAAGTAGAGTGAGAATAATATGAACAAATAATCAGCTGAATGGGAAGCTAAGCTATGATTTGAAGTCAACTACTTTCATCAGTAATATGATTACTACGTGATCCCTATTAGCCATGGGATTTGCTAAGTAATTAATTCTATCAATAATCTTACTGAGCCATGAATTGCTAATAAGAAGCAACTACTTTAAAGTAAGTGCCAAGAGTATCAACATGTAAATGGCAATAGTATGCAGATAACAATGTCACAATGTAAATAGTTAAAGATGTCTTGTTTTATATTTAGTCAATGTCAAAAGGTACAATATGTTGCAGTAACTGATGCACACTGGCCTTGCATTATGAGGTTCACGTGGTTTATGTGTACTCCGACTTTCCACTGGGTTGAAGGCCGTGGATGATATTCCGGCCTAAAAGTGTCGGCATTCTAGCGTTTGACTTAGAGTCCTAAGAGTTTCCACTCGTTGGGACCGGTCCGTGAGATGAGAACCGGTACCCATCGAGTGCCTAGGCCCGGATTGAAGGCACCGCGGTCCTGGTGCGAAGACCGGTTCCCGGAGCGGTGTTCTGTGTGAGGGGGTAGGGGCGAGGACGTCTCCTGGCGGGGATGAGAGACCGGTTCCGAACGTGGATTTTCGGGGAGGAATTCAGAGCGGTCCAGTGGGAGACCGGTCCTTTTGGGCGATAATTGCCCAGGACCAGGCTGATGTGAATTTTGAGTTTTTGAGGGGCTTTTCGGAGTTTGTTGCATTAGATGGTCTATATGAACTTTCACTTCTTCCCTTCTACATGTTTCCCTTACACACCTCTAGAGAGAGAAAGAAGAGCGGGAGAGGAGAGGAGAAGGATTGATGAAGGAGAGGATCTTTGTTGGAGGCCTATGGAGCATTATCTTCTTCTATTTTTCAC
>NC_033622.1:8906855-9002507 GCF_001540865.1 Ananas comosus
CTTCTGGCCAGGGGTTTTTGCTTATCTTAAACAATACTAATACAGCACCCACCGCCACCGTAGGCTCTTTTTAGCTTGCACTGCATGGCGGAACAAAGGTAAGGAGAGCTTCTCTGTTGCTTCCTCTTTGTTTTACACCTCCCTCTAGCCTCGATTTGAAGGATTAATCCCTTTCTTTCCTCTTTCTACTGTTCCCGCCATTGATGGAGCTTAGAACTTGGATTTGGAGCTAAGTGGAGGATAATCTTGGGATTTAAAGATTTAGGCTTGATTTGAAGCTTACTAAGAAGGTAAGCATTACACTATTTCACTCGATATTGAGTTTATTGGATTCTCATGAGTTGACACCCTAGATTGTGATATTAGGGTTTTTTGCATTTTGAATCTAGGGCTTTTGAAGCTAATCTGATGATTAGAGGCTTCCATTAGTTGGATTGGATGGAGCCCTAACTTCAATTTTGGATTTTAGAATCTCTCTCTTGCTTTGGGGGACTTGGAGCTTGCCTTTGAAGCTTGGTGGTGGACCAATCTTCAACCTAAGAGGATTTTGGACTTGGTTTGGAGCTTCCCAGTGGTATATGACTAGTTCTTCTCCTCTAGATCCTAGTTTTGGAGCTTTTTGCTTGATGAAACCCTAGATTGGGATTCTTGGGTTAGATTTGGGGCTTTTTGGATTTGAGGGCTTTGAACCTAATTGATGGGTTTGGAACATTTAATTAGGTTGGATTTGAAGAACTCTAACTCCCATTTGGAGCTTGAGAGAGGATTTCTTCACTTAGGTGAGTTTTTCTCCACCTTAGCCTATGTTGCTTTTGTTTGAGCTTAGGGTTGATCGTAAGATTTGTTTGACCCTTGTTCCTACATCTTTAGGGTGCTAGGAGATTAGTCGACACCTTCGTCGGGGCTTACGAAGGGTTTCGGTATCATCGGTGGGTTTGGCTTCATGAACACGAAGCAAAATGGCCCCTATGTTTTCTATACTTGTCGTAGAGTATTTTTGAATGCAAATCCATGCTAAATATGAATTATGTGAATTTTAGAACGCTTGAAATGCATGCCTTATGTATTCATGAAATTGCACTCTATATAGTAGAGCTATATGTGTAAACTGCATGCATTGTGGAAGGTGGTTAGCTTTGCAAATTGAGAACATATCTCTTATGTTTGAAATGAGTAAAATTATATATTCATGAACATAGGTACCATGCTTGGACTCATTGAACAATAGTGTCATAAAGGGGCACTTGAAACTAGTAAACTGTGAAAATGTAACATAGAGACATAGTGATAGGCCATTGGACGTCGACTATATTCCATGTTAGAGACATGACGACATAGTGATAGGCCTTTGTGACATTCGATATATTCCATGCTTTAGACATGAGGACTTGGTATTTGAGACAGACTTATACGCATGCTTGCCATTGTGCTCATTCGCACATGCTTGTGAGGATCGCTCTCTACAAGCCGGCACTCCGGAGTTGGCCATCGCGATATATTCGCTGTGTGGGATTGGGCGCCGAAGTGGATTGCCGTGGGAAAGGCTCATTTCTAGGGTGGGGATGTGACTACCACGGGGCCATTAGGCACGGTAAAGCCAGACAGCCTTCAGGTGGGTCTTATGCCAGACAGCCTTCGGGTGGGTCTTATCAGAGTTGAACTTTAAACAGTTAAAGTGACAAGTGGACATTGGCTAGAATAGTGAACATTGACATTATTGCTATTCACATTGTGAGCATTGGGATAGTTGCATATTTTTGCATTTACATGTTGGATACTCTTGTGCATATTCTTGTAGTAGTTACTTTCTTGTTTATGCAAATTCTGCTAAGTAGAGACATCATGGTTGAGTAGTAATCCTGTTTATTTTCTAGTTGTTTTTATCGCTTTTGGCTTATGCTTATACACTGACCCTTTTGTTGTAGCCTTTGGGCCTAGTGGCGCATTCACTGAAGTCAGTAATTGCCCACTGGGAACTATTATTTAATAGTTCTCACGCCTCTATTTCTATGTTTTCTTTTCAGAGCCTTCGGCACCGGCGGAGGCGCGGGATCGCGGCAAGGGTGCCGCGTAGTTAGCTCGGAGAGAGAGTCCGTTCTGCTTTAGGTGGTTACTCATCCTTTGTTTGTGTAGAGAGAATGATAGATTTTGCACCATGTATAGAGAGACCACATTGTATTCAGACTAGTACTTGTTATGGGACTCCTTTTGTATTATCTTATGTTTACTTAGTGGATTACCAGTTTTATGTTCTTCTCCTTGTTGTAGCACTTCGTAGTATTTTGCTCTGATACACTTAGATGCTTTCTTTTTATTGTTTTATTTACCGCTTTATTTTAAACGCCTTGTATGTTTTAGACGTACGGCAGGTCTGGACACGCGCCGTGCGGGCTCCCGCTGGGTCCCGGGGCGTGACAAATTAGTTTGGTATCAGAGCCTAGGGTTGAGTCTTAGTGGACCTAGCAAACCTTAGGCTGATTGGACTATTGGATATAGGCTCGTGAGTGACGAGATCTATTTGATTTGTAAGAGAAAGTATCTTGATTAGGTATCTTTGATAACTCTAGAAAGTGGAGTTAGATCGAAGTGTACAGCCTCTAACTTCGCGGAGGGTTACGTTGGCGGCCGACAACGTAACATTGGGAGTTAGTGGTGAAGAACACTTCCTTACTTTCGCATGATTTGGGTATTGTCTATTTGAGCGGGGATCCGATAGCGTGGGTCTTACTAACTTACGCTTTTATGATATTGTAGTGTGATGCCGATTACACGCTACCAATCTGAGCGGATAACGTGGCAAACCTGGAGGAGGTTGAGACCTCCGCTACCTCCGGATCCGGCGAGGTCCGTGAGTTGAGGGGCCAGCTTGCGGCCCTCACTGATATGGTGGCATAGCAGACTGAGGCGGCGCGCCGACAGGAGGCGCGGATGAAGCGTCTGGAGGATCTCCTACTACAGCAGACGGAGGCTCGGGAGACTCAGGCCCCTACACCGCCAGCACCGGTTGTGGACGTCGCGCCGAGAGCGCCATCCCGAGCGCCCAGTTCGTCGCGAGCACCACCCGCGGTAGCGCCTCAGGAGGAGGCTATTGGGGCACCACCTGTGCAGAGGCCCCCGATTGGAGCTGTTTTTTTCGTGATGGCTGACGGGGCAGAGCGGGACCGACTGATGGAGCGCCTCAATTAGTTCAGGAGGTGTAGCCCCAGGATTTTCGATGGCGAGAAGGTCGACCACTGGAACGTGAAAAAGTGGTTGATGCATATGGAGAAGCTCTTCCGCGATACCTTCGTGGAGGAGAGGGATCGAGTTTGGCTCGCCACTCATCATCTGGACGGCGAGGCCTATCACTGGTGGTTGGATCTCCAGGAAAACCCCAGCACTGACTTGACGGCTATATCTTGGACGAGGTTCAAGGAGCTTCTATTGGCTCACTACTTCGCGACCAGCGTCAAGCGGAAGATGGAGCAGGATCTGCACAACTTGCGCCAAGGTGATCGAACTGTTGCCGAGTACGAGCGGGAGTTTTCTCGGCTTCTTCATTGCGTGCCTTTCGTCGTGCGGGACGACGAGGACAATGCCCGCATCTTCGAGCGAGGGTTGCGACCGTCGATTTTCCGGTTTGTGCAATCCACTAACCTCCAAACCTACCGGGAGGTGGTGATCCGCGCGCTCATAGTGGAGAGCGGCGCAGCAGAGGTCCAGGAGCGACGAGAGGCCATGGACAAAGGCAAGGCCAAGAGGCCTGCGGCTGAGGGTGCGAGCCAGACGCACTCTAGGAGGCCACCGAAGCATCCTAGGAGCCAGCAGCGTGGACGAGGCTCAGCAGCGCAGTGAGGAGGATCTGACCGACGCCGGCCCTCCCCGTGTGTGATCTGTGGTGGTCCTCATCACCCACCGCACTGTCCACAGCGGGCGGGCAGGTGCTTCCAGTGTGGCCAGGAGGGCCACGTGCGGACTGAGTGCCCGAGAAGTTCTTCACCGGCACCGTCGACTCCATCGGCACCGGCTCTACCAGCCGCCAGCCACGGGACTCCGTCGACACGGTACCAGCCTGGGCGGCCACCCGTCGTATGCCGCTCAGACTGAGTAGGCGGCAGGAGCTGAGGATGTGGTTGCAGGTATCATTTTACTTGATGGCATTAGAGTTCGTGTTTTATTTGATACCGGTGCATCGCATTCATTTATAGATCGGCTGTTTGCCGAGTTGCATGGCATCCCTTTGGTTTCTTTATTGCATCCGGGACATGTTGTAGTACCCGACCACACTCTGGATATTAGAGAGTATTGCCCTAGTTGCCCCGTTCGGGTAGGAGCTTAGATCATGCCCGTAGATTTGCTAGCCCTGCGCAAGCTAGGGGTTTCGATGTGGTCTTGGGTATGGATTGGCTAACCAAGTATTATGCCACGATAGATTGCAAGAATCGCACGGTTACTTTTAGAGAACCAGGACAGACTGAGGTTGTGTTTAGAGGATGCCGGAGTTCGCTTTTTGCGATGTCGATCAGCTCGTCTCGAGCTAGGCAGCTGATCAGCCGAGGATGTGTAGCCTACTTGGCTAGTGTTGTGTTGAGGGGCGAGGATGGCACCCCTAGGATTGAGGATATCCCGGTGTTACGGGAGTTCCAGGACGTGTTTCCAGCAGAGTTATCGGGTATGCCACCCGATAGGAAGATCGAGTTTGTAGAAGATCTCGTCCCTGGGACTACCCCAATCTCAAAGGCACCCTATAGGATGGCACCAGCGGAACTGAAGGAGCTGAGGGCACAGCTACAGGATTTGTTGGACAAGGGCTTCATTCGACCGAGCGTCTCGCCGTGGGGAGCGCCAGGTTTGTTCGTCAAGAAAAAGGATGGATCACTTCGCCTATGTGTGGATTATCGTGAACTTAATAAAGTCACGATCAAGAATAAGTATCCGTTGTCGAGGATCGACGATTTATTTGATCAGCTTCAAGGATCGTGTGTGTATTCCAAGATAGATTTGCAGTCGGGACACCACCAATTAAAGATCAAACCCGAGGATGTATCGAAGACGGCTTTTAGAATACGGTATGGACATTATGAGTTCACAGTGATGCCGTTCGCGCTTACTAACGCCGCGGCAGGTTTTATGGATCTGATGAACCGTGTTTTCAAGCCTTACCTGGACAGATTTGTCGTGGTGTTCATCGACGATATTTTGGTTTATTCCCGAAGTGATGCGGATCATAAGAAACATTTGAGGCTTGTAATTCAAATACTTCGGGAAAAGGAGCTTTATGCCAAGCTGAAAAGTGTGAATTTTGGCTTCGAGAGGTAGCCTTCCTTGGACATTTGATATCGGGATCGGGTATAGCCGTGGATCCTAAGAAGATTAAAGCAATCAAGGATTGGCCGAGACCGACGAGCGTCACGGAGATTCGGAGCTTCCTTGGATTGGCCGGTTATTATCGGAGATATGTTGAGGGGTTTGCTAAGTTGTCTACTCCCCTCACGAGGCTCACGCATAAAGGCGTTAAGTTCATCTGGAATGATGCGTGTGAGAGAAGCTTCCAAGAGTTGAAGCAAAGATTGACGACCGCCCTGATCCTGACCCTACCTATTGCTGGAGCAGGGTATGTGGTTTTTAGCGATGCATCTCTTAATGGATTGGGCTGCGTTCTGATGCAGGATGGCAAGGTGATCGCGTATGCTTCTCGCCAACCGAAGGAATATGAAAAGAATTACCCTACGCACGATTTGGAGTTGGCGGCCGTAGTCTTCGCATTGAAGTTATGGCGCCACTACTTGTATGGCGAGCGGTGTGAAGTATACACGGATCACAAGAGCTTGAAGTATTTGTTCACTCAGAAGGAGTTGAACTTGAGACAGCGCAGATGGTTGGACCTGCTCAAAGATTATGATTTGATGATTCTTTACCACCCGGGCAAGGCTAACGTGGTAGCTGATGCGCTAAGTCGGAAATCGACAGAAAACTTAGCGATGCATGTTGTTACTCAACCGCAGTTGATCGAGCAAATGAAGCAGTTGGAGTTGGAGGTGGTGACTCCTGACATGCCTTTGAGGTTGATGACGCTGGTGGTGCAACCTACACTTTTGGATCGAATTAAAGAAAAGCAAACTTCCGATGTGGAGTTGCAAAAGATTAATGGTAAAATAGTTGATGGTTGCACCGGCGATTTTCTTGTGGATGACCAAGGATTGATGCGTTTCCGTGGACGGATTTGTGTACCGGCGGATTCAGGAATTAAAGAAGATATTCTTCAAGAAGCGCACCGAGCGCCCTACGCTATACATCCGGGAGGCACCAAGATGTATAAGGATTTAAAGTTGCTTTATTGGTGGCCCGGGATGAAAAAGGACGTTGGCAAGTTTGTAGCTTGTTGTCTATCCTGCCAACAAGTAAAGGCTGAGCATCGATTACTCGCGGGAAAACTCCAGAGTTTGCTTCTTCCCGTGTGGAAGTGAGAGAAGATCACCATGGATTTTGTGACATGATTGCCTCGCTCTCAGGCCGGGCATGATGCTATATGGGTGATCGTGGATAGGTTGACGAAGTCGGCGCACTTCATACCTATTCATACGACTTGGACCGGAGAGAAGCTCGCACAAGTGTACCTTGATGAGATTGTGCGACTTCATGGGGTGCCTACCTCGATTATATCGGACCGAGACACTCGGTTTGTGCCTCACTTCTGGAGAAGTCTACAGGACGCCATGGGCACCCGACTCGACTTCAGCACTGCTTTCCACCCTCAGAGTGATGGGCAGAAGGAGTGCACTATTCAGACCATAGAGGATATGCTCCGAGTATGTGTGATAGACTTCCAGGGAGGATGGTCGCAGCATCTACCGATGGCGGAGTTTGCGTATAACAACAGTTATCAAGCAAGCATTAAGATGGCACCATTCGAAGCACTTTATGGACGAAAGTGTAGATCGCCACTTCATTGGAGTGAAGTTGGCGAAAGATTGGCATTAGGCCCTGATGTGCTCCAGGAAGCTGAGGACAAGGTTCGAATTGCTCGGGAGCGACTTGTGACAGCGCAGAGTAGACAGAGGAGCTACGCCGACCGACGACGGCGAGACTTGGAGTTCCAAGTTGGAGACTATGTTTTCTTGAAGGTCTCGCCGACTAGAGGGATCAAGAGATTTGGGATTCGGGGTAAGTTGAGCCCCCGTTTCATTGGACCGTATGAGATCTTGGAACGGATAGGTCCGATAGCGTACCGACTTGCTCTACACCGAACCTATCTGGCGTGCACAACGTCTTTCATGTATCGGTCCTTCGGAATTATGTCTTCGACCAGACTCATGTGTTGGATGCTACACCTGTAGAGTTGTGGGACGATTTGAGCTTCGAGGAGCAACCCGTGAAGATCTTGGCTCGCGAGGTGCGGAAACTGCGGAATCGGGATATTCTGTACGTGAAGGTTCTTTAGAGCAACCACAGGGAGCGAGAAGCCACATGGGAGCAAGAGAACGCGATGCGGGAGCGCTATGCCCATCTTTTTCAAATGGAGCCTTGCGGTATGTTGTCGTTTTGAGTTTTGCGGACGAAACTCTTTTTTAGGAGGGGTGAATGTAGCACATTGGACCTTTGCAAATTGTGAGGTTCGAGTGTTTGATGTGTACTCCGAACTTTTCCACACTTGGTGGAAGGCCATAGATGGTATTCCGGCCTAAAAGTTAGATCTCTAGAGTTTTGACTTAGTCCTGAGAGTTTTCACTCTCGGGGACCGGTCCCTGAGATGAGAGACCGGTCCCCTCAGAGCAGCACTACGGCAGGACTTGAGGCAACCGGTCCTTGGCTGGGAGAGACCGGTTCCCAAGCGCGTGTTCTGTGTAAGGGGTCCGAAAGACCCGTCCCTAGCGGGGAGCGACCGGTTCCCGAATGTGGGATTTTCGGGGCAGACTGAGTGACCGGTCCCAAGTCGGGGAGACCGGTCCCTCTGGGCGAAAACTGCCCAGACCGGGCTGATGTGAATTTGAGTTTTTGAGGGGCTTTTCTAGATTTTGTTGCACTAGATGGTCTATATGACCCTTTCACTCTCTTCCCTCCTCATTTCTCCCCTTCACACCCATTCTAGAAAGAGAAGAAGAGAGGGAGAAGGAGAGGAAGAAGAAGGAGAATGAGAGGATCTTGCTTGGAGGCCTTGGAGCACTATCTTCTTCCCCATTTTTCATCTTTGGCGGACTTGGAGCTTGCCTTTGAAGCTTGGTGGTTGACCAATCTTCAACCTAAGAGGATTTTGGACTTGGTTTGGAGCTTCCAAGAGGTATGTGACTAGTTCTTCTCCTCTAGATCCTAGTTTTGGAGCTTTTTGCTTGATGAAACCCTAGATTGGGATTCTAGGGTTAGATTTGGGGCTTTTTGGATTTGAGGGCTTTGAAACCTAATTGATGGGTTTGGAACCTTTAATTAGGTTGGATTTGAAGAACTCTAACTCCCATTTGGAGCTTGAGAGAGGATTTCTTCACTTAGGTGAGTTTTTCTCCACCTTAGCCTATGTTGCTTTTGTTTGAGCTTAGGGTTGATCGTAAGATTTGTTTGACCCTTGTTCCTACATCTTTAGGGTGCTAGGAGACTAGTCGACACCTTCGTCGGAGCTTACGAAGGGTTTCGGTATCATCGGTGGGTTTGGCTTCATGAACACGGGGCAAAATGGCCCCTATGTTTTCTATACTTGTCGTAAAGTATTTTTGAATGCAAATCCATGCTAAATATGAATTATGTGAATTTTAGAACACTTGAAATGCATGCCTTATGTATTCATGAAATTGCACTCTATATAGTAGAGCTATATGTGTAGACTGCATGCATTGTGAAAGGTGGTTAGCTTTGCAAGTTGAGAACATGTCTCCTATGTTTGAAATGAGTAGAATTATGTATTCATGAACATAGATACCATGCTTGGACTCATTGAACAATAGTGTCATAAAGGGGCACTTGAAACTAGTAAACTATGAAAATGCAACATAGAGACATAGTGATAGGCCATTGGACATCGACTATATTCCATGTTAGAGACATGACGACATAGTGATAGGCCTTTGTGACATTCGATATATTCCATGCTTTAGACATGAGGACTTGGTACTTGAGACAGACTTATACGCATGCTTGCCATTGTGCTCATTCGCACATGCTTGTGAGGGTCGCTTCCTACAAGCCGACACTCTGGAGTTGGCCATCGCGATACGTTCGCCGTGCGGGATTGGGCGCCGAAGTGGATTGCCGTGGGAAAGGCTCATTCCTAGGGTGGGGATGTGACTACCACGGGGCCATTAGGCACGGTAAAGCCAGACAGCCTTCAGGTGGGTCTTATGCCAGACAGCCTTCGGGTGGGTCTTATCAGAGTTGAACTTTAAACAGTTAAAGTGACAAGTGGACATTGGCTAGAATAGTGAACATTGACATTATTGCTATTCACATTGTGGTCATTGGGATAGTTGCATATTTTTGCATTTACATGTTGGATACTCTTGTGCATATACTTGTAGTAGTTCCTTTCTTGCTTATGCAAATTCTGCTAAGTAGAGACATCATGGTTGAGTAGTAATCCTGTTTATTTTCTAGTTGTTTTTATCGCTTTTGGCTTATGCTTATACACTGACCCTTTTGTTGTAGCCTTTGGGCCTAGTGGCGCATTCACTAAAGTCAGTAATTGCCCACTGGAAACTATTATTTAATAGTTCTCACGCCCCTATTTCTATGTTTTCTTTTCAGAGCCTTCGGCACCGGCGGAGGCACGGGATCGCGGCAAGGGTGTCGCGTAGTTAGCTCGGAGAGAGAGTCTGTTCTGCTTTAGGTGGTTACTTCTTCTTTGTTTGTGTAGAGAGAAGGAGAGATTTTGCACCATGTATAGAGAGACCACCTTATATTCAGACTAGTACTTGTTATGGGACTCCTTTTGTATTATCTTATGTTTACTTAGTTGATTACCAGTTTTATGTTCTTCTCCTTGTTGTAGCACTTCGTAGTATTTTGCTCCGATACACTTAGATGCTTTCTTTTTATTGTTTTATTTACCGATTTATTTTAGACGCCTTGTATGTTTAGACGTACGGTGGGTCTAGACACGCGCTGGGCGGGTTCCCGCTGGGTCTCAGGGCGTGACAAACCCAATCCTGTGGAAGCTACCCGTAGGTAGTCCGGCCTGCGCTGTGCCAACAATGGCCCCGTGGTAGTCAACATCCCCACTCTAGGAATGAGCCTCCCCCACGGTATCCCATTTTGGCGCCCAATCCCGCACGGGCGAGCATATGTCGCAATAGCTATCTCCGGAGTGCCGACTTGTAGGGAGCGACCCTCACAAGTATGTGCGAATGAGCACAATGGCATACAGGCGAATAAGTCCGTCTCAGGTCCCAGTGGTTCATCACTGTTTCATCGGATCTAAAACTCGGAATACAACACATGTGCCAAAGGCCTGCCTCTATGTCATCGTGTCTAAAATACGGAATATAGTAACTGTCTCAATGGCCTATCTCTATGTCATCATGTCTAAAACATGAAATATAACAGATTTTCAGTGGTCTATCATCATGTCTCTAAATTGTAGTTCAACGATTTTCTAGTTCAAGTGCCCCTTTATGACACTTTTGCTTACTATGTCCCAATATGAATAATAAGTCTAAAAGCTTGTCATTCTAATCATTTTCCATACGAGAAACATGATCTTACATCATCCATTTGAACATTAAACTCATGCATACTAACAATCCATATACTTCTCTCTACAACATAGAGTCAATTTTTCATGATGCATAACATAGGAGTTTTAAGCATTTTAAAATTCATATAAATTCTGTTCAACATGGATATGCATGCATTTATAGTATACGAAAATATTTAACCACGTAGGAGGTATTTCCCCCTATTTCAATGAAGCCAAACCCACCAAAAGCTCCGGGCGGGCGTCCGAAACGCTAACGAAGCTTCGGTAATCACTCATAGCACCCTAAGAGATAGGCTAGGGGAGTTACTGTAGCACACTGGATCTTTGCAAATTGCAAGGTTCGAGTGTTCGATGTGTATTCCGAACTTTTCCACACTTGGTGGAGGGCCGTCGATGGTATACCGGCCTAAAAGTTCGATCTCGAGAGTTTTGGACAAGTCCTGAGAGTTTTTACTCTCGGGGACCGGTCCCTGGAAGGAGAGACCGGTTCCCCCAGTGAGCAGTGCTGCGTAGCCGGCGAGGCAACCGGTCCCTGGCAGTCGAGACCGGTTCCCGAGCGCGTTCTCGCAGTGAGAGACCGGTCCCGCGCAGGGAGAGACCGGTTCCCGAACGCTGGGTTTTCGGGTTCGCAGCGAGAGACCGGTCCCTGCTGGGGAGAGACCGGTCCCTCTGGGCGGAAACTGCCCAGTCCGGCTGATGTAAATTGGACTATTTTCGGGCTAGTGATTTGTGTTACAAGAGAAGCGCATTATATGGCACTTCCCCTTTCCTCTCTCACTTTCACCATTTTTCTTGCTCTAGAGAGAGAAAGGGAAGGAGTAAGAAGGCAGAAGAAGAGAAGAGGCAGCTTGCATAGAGCCTGTTGGAGCATCCCTTCTTCCTCATTTTCTACATTTGGAGCTTTGCACCTGCGGTATGGAGCTTTGTGAAAGATCAACCTCAACCCTACTTGGTTTTGAACTTGGATTGAGCTTCTCCTTGAGGTTAGCTTATAATCCCCATTTAATACATGTATTATCAGGTTTTACTAGATGAACCCTAGATTCTGGGATTCGGTCTTTATTTGGCGGTTTTTTGGATTTTGGGCTTCTGATCTCATTTGAATGTTTTGGAACCTTTAAATAGCGTTAATTGGGGACCTCTACTATCATTTGAGGATTTGGAGAGGGTTTTCCAACTTGAGGTGCAGTTTTTCCACCGTAGCTTGAGTGTGTATGATATGAGGCTATACGCTTTTGTTTGTTTGGGTGACCCTACTTTTTGATGTCCCTAGGTACTTAGGGAGCTGTGGTATCTTTCGTTTCGGCGAAACAAGAAGTCGATATCTTTCGGTGGTTTGGCTGCGTTGAAAGTTCGGGCGATGCAATCCCCTATGCTCTTGTCTATTGTTGTACATTGTTTTGAATTTCATTTCTATGTAATGGCGATTTATATAGAATTTATTAGAGCACTTATAGATGGCATGTCCCTATGGTATTATTTTGAAAAATTTCACTACATATAGTAGAGGGCTATATGAGTTTAAAGACGCATGCATACTGGAAATGTGCTTATTTTGCAGTGGGAAAATATCTCTTATGAGGATTAATGACTTGAAATATGTACTTCTTGGAACTTCGATTGCCATGTTTTGACATAAGGAAACAAGATGTCCAATTAACAGGGTCACATTGAAATAGTAAACTATGAACTGCGAAATAGAGACATATTGGTAGAGCACTACATATCTGCTCAAATTCATGTTAGAGAATTGATGTACATAGCGATTAGGCCTCGAGGTACTTGACACATTCCATGTTTAGATCATGAGACTTGTGTACTTGCGGACAGATCGTTTTGATTACTTGCCATTGTGCCATTACGCAATGCTTGGTAGGGTCGCTCCTACAAGCCGGCATCCGGAGATGGCCATCCGATTCATATCTCGCCGCTCGGGAATGGGCGCCGAAGTGGATTGCCGTGACAGGCTCATTCCTAGAGGGTGGGAAATGATGACTACCACGGACCATTAGGCTCGGCAGCCGCGCAGAAGCTACGGGTGGGTCTCAGAGCCATAGACAGGGGTTCGGTGGTCTCTTCTAGATTCGACTTCATATATCCATATGACATTGGAGCAATGATGGACTTAGTGTTACTACGGACATTGGTAAGAATATGTATTATCAGCGGACCTCTCTTTTAAACTATTTCACATTGTGAACATCATGATAGTTGGAGACATTTACTTTATGCATAGTTGTTTTCATACTTATGCTATTCATGCTAAGTAGAGATATCATGTCGTAGTAGGTTACATATTTACTTACCTGTCGCCTTTCTACTTCTATAGTCACTGACATCTTTTGTAGCTTTGGGCCTTGTGGTGCATTCACTGAAGTCAGTAATTGCCCACTGGGAACTATTTTTAATAGTTCTCATGCCCCTGTTTTGTGGTTTACTTTTCAGAGCCTTCGGCACCGGCGGAGGCACGGGATCGCGGCAAGGGGATCGCTTAGCTAGCTAGCAAGGAGCGGTACTTTGCCTAGGTGGTTACTCTTTCTTTTGTAGTTGAGAGTGTGAGAGATTTTGTACCTTGTATAGAGAGACCACCTTGTACTCCTTTTAGCACTTGTTATGGGATTCCTGTTGTATTTACTTTATGTTTTATTTAGTGGATTTACAGTTTTACCTTATCCTTTGTTGTAGCATTTAGACATTTATTATGCTCTGATACTCCTAGATGTCTTTTATTATTGCTTTACTTATTGTTGTTTTTAGACGCCTTATACGTTTTAGACGTATGGCGGGTCTGGGCGCGCGCCGGGCGGGCTTCCGCTGGGTCCCGGGGCGTGACAGTTACAACATCGAAACGTCAATTCATGAGTTCAAACATTAAGCAACTTAAGAAAAGGGCTAAAAACTCACCGAAAAGTGGTGAAAATCTCTCTTGATCTCCTAAAGGGAGCAAGAATCTTTTCAACCCAACCTACACGAAGGTTCTAAACCCATCAATTGGGTCCTAAAGCTCACAAATCAAAAATCGCCAAATTCCAACCTTAATACCCCAAATCTAGGATTTCTACCAACAAAAAGCATCAAAACTAGGATCTAGAGAAAAGAATTTAGCCACTAACCTCTAGAAGGCTTCCAACAAGCCCAAAGTCCACAAGCTCCCAAGATCTTCCCTCAACGAAGCTCCAATCATGAGCTCCAAGCTTCTCCTATGGAGGAAACCAACAAGGAGCAAAGGAATATAAAGAGGAGAAGATCAAAACAAGCAAAAATCCATCAAAAATGGAGAAGAACCAAGGGGGAGAGTTCTCACCTTGTTCTCACTGATCTATGGCTCAAAACCCTGTCTAAGAGGGCTGGGGTAACATATATAGGTGTTGTAACAATTGCAAAAACACCCCTGCCCGAAAACTGCTCGCACTGCACTATGTACCGGTACACCGGCTCGCGTACCTGTACTACACCTGCGAAACAGCCAAATCCGAGCCTCGGGTTTGCATGAAATCTGTCTGTGTACCAGTACACCAGCCCTGTACCGGTACAGCCATCAGCGCGTACCGGTACAGCCATCAACCCCGTACCGGTACACAGCCCTGCTGAGGCTACTCGAGAGCTGACTAAAAATCCGACTTTTCGGATTTTGGTGCTAGGTTTTAAACCTCCAATCTCGGGGTTCGAACTATGGGTCGGAACACTATCCACGACCCTTCACGAAGTGTGAAAAAGTTCGGAACACAAATCAAACACTCGAACCTCACTATTTGCGACGGTTCAGTGTGTTACAGCCGTGCTCCCGTGCCTCCGCTGGTGTCGAAGGCTTTGAAATAAAACCATAAAACAGATGGCGTGAGAACTATTAAATAATAGTTCCCAGTGGGCAATTACTGACTTCAGTGAAATGCGCCACTAGGCCCAAAAGCTACAAAAGAGGGTCTGTACAAGTACAAACGAAAGCGAAATAATGAATAAGTATGTAACCATGAGTACTATTCTACCATGATATCTCTACTTAGCATGAACTGCATAAGTAATAAAGCAACTACAACAAGTATGTACATGAATGTGACTAACATGTATAGGCATGAGTATGCAACCAACATAATGCCCTCGATGCAAATAGTAAAGATGTCATTATTTACTATTCTAGTCAATGTCCACTTGTCACTTTAACTGTTAAAAGTTTAATCTTATAAGATCCACCCGAAGGCTGTCTGGCATGAAGACCCACCCGAAGGCTGTCTGGCCTGTAAGACCCACCCGTAGGCTGTCTGGCCGGTGTCGTGCCTAATGGCCGCGTGGTAGTCAACATCCCCACTCTTAGGAATGAGCCTTTCTCACGGCAATCCACTTCGGCGCCCAATCCTGCACGGCGAATATGTATCGCGATAGCTAACTCCGAAGTGCCGGCTTGTAGGGAGCGACCCTCACAAGCATGTGCGAATGAGCACAATGGCAAGCATGCGTATAAGTCTGTCTCAAGTCTCAAGTCCCCATGTCTATGAACATGGAATGTATCGAATGTCACAAAGGCCTATCACTATGTCATTATGTCTCTAACATGGAATATAGTCGATGTCCAATGGCCTATCACTATGTCTCTATGTTGCATTTTCATAGTTTACTAGTTTCAAGTGCCCCTTTATGACACTTTTGTTCAACGAGTCCAAACATGATAATTATGTTCATGAATACATAATTCTAACCATTTCTAGCATAAGAGATATGTTCTCACCTTGAAAAGATGCACATCTTTCACATGCATACAGTCTACACATATAGCTCTACTATATAGAGTGATATTTATCTTACATATAGCACATGCATTTCAAGGGTTCTAAAATTTTCGTAAATCCTATCTAGCATGGATTTACATTCAAAAAGACTTTACGACGAGTATGCAATGCATAGGGGCCATTTTGCCTCGTTTCCATGAAGTCAAACCCACCGTAGGTACCGAAACCCTTCGTAAGCTCCGACGAAGGTGTCCACTAGCCTCCTAGCACCCTAAAGATGTAGGAACAAGAATTACACAATCAAAACGAACATCGAAAGCTTAAACTTTAACCATCTAAGCATAGAGGGCATAACTCACCTCTTGTGATCAAATCCCTTCCCAAGCTTTCAAAGAGAGCAAGAACCTTTCCAACCCAACCTAGAGGAAGATTATAAACCCATCAATTACGTCTCTAAGCCCTCAAATCAAAAATCCCAAAATAAACCCTAAATCTCAAATTTAGGGTTTCATCTCCCAAAATCTACCAAAAATAGGTCTAGAGGGGAGAAACAAGCAACTAACCTCAAGAGAAGATCCAAACCAAGCTCCAAATACTCTAGGGTTGAAGATTGATCCTCTATCAAGCTCCTAGCCCAAGCCCCAAGCCTCCAATGGTGAGCAAAAAGGAGAGGAAGATGCTCCAAGCCTCAAGATCTTGCTCTTCTTCAACTTCTTCTTCTTCTTCTCCTTCTTCTCTTTCTCTTTCTCTCTCTAGAGTGAGTGTGAGGGAGTGAAATGAGGGTGAGAGGGAGAGGAACGGCTCTATAAGCCTTCAAATGTAACAAAATCCATCTAGGTCCCTCTAAAATACAACCTGTGTACTGCCCGGTCTGGGCAGTTTTTGTGCTGAGGGACCGGTCTCCCCGACACCTAGGACCGGTCTCTCAGCCTGTCCCGCAAAACCAAAGTTCGGGAACCGGTCTCTCCCCGCATGGGACCGGTGTCACGCCCCCGCCCCGAGGCCGCTACCGATTTGGCACGGTTCGGGAGCGGCGAACGGACGCCGAACGGACAGCACCTCCCCTGTCCGCCCAAGGCTAAACAACGAGATCATGTACAACAAGTCCCCAGAAAATCAACTTGAATACATACATGATCATGCAACAACAGCGAGAGCACAAACAGTGCTGAACATTACAAGAGCAAGCGTCACAAGTAGAAGACATACAAGTGAAACAAAAGAGAGATACTTAACTATTCTATTACAACCATTCAGCTCGATACATTTAATTACAACTTGCATTCTTTTCCAAACTATGAATATAAGCTTACATTCTTCAAAAGATAAACATTAGTTTACATTTATCTCAAAATACCTCACATCCTATACATCATCTACTCTCAATACATGTATAGGGTAACTCTAATGCAAAATAGGAAAGTAAACTATCAACTAGCACTAGGGCGCTAAGCCCATAACGCGATCCTCTGCCGATCCGCTCTCGTGTGTACCTGTACCCCAAAACCACACGGGGTGAGAACTATATAAATATAGTTCCCAGTGGGTTCGGCCGCCGACTCCGCCGATCTTCCCACTAGGTCCAAGCTGGCACAGATAGATAGATAGAAAGATATATGGAAATACTACTACTATATCTACTATGCCATCAAATGCAAAGTATGCATGGAACATCATCTAGCAACAATCTACTATCATGCTAATATGCCTCAACAGTGAAATAAATACAACAACAACATAGTTATGCAATGCACTATGTCTAATCAAGGTATGAATGCAATACTCTTATGCTATTCATGTTATTACCCAATCCGCTAGGCTAACTTGCCTAAGATCTCAAATCTAGTAGGTGAAGAGCTACCTCACTCTTGTCTCACTCGACTCATATCTCAAGGGTCTGACCCAATCTCGTGAGTCCCAGGCAAAGAGCTACCCCGCCCCTCGCCCGACTCACATCTCAAGGTCCTAGGCAAAGGCTACCCCGCACTTTGCCCGACTCACATCTCGACCTACTAGGTACAGGGCTACTCCACTCAAATCTCATAGGTGAACAACAACAACAACTATGGAAGCAAGCTATCATGAACAACAATAATGAGTATGACTCAATAGGTACTCAAATCTCATAGGTGAAGGAATAGTATATCATGAAGGCATGAGCAATAAGTAAGCTACTATGAACACTAGTAAGCTACTATGAACAACAACAACAACTATGGAAGCAAGCTATCATGAACAACAATAATGAGTATGACTCAATAGGTAACCAAATCTCATGGTGAACACAAGGTTCACAAGCAAGGCTCACATATCAATCTCCGAGGGATGCCTAGCTGGACTATCCCCGAGTACGCCTGCGGATAACAAGCGGCTATCCGAGCAGCAAGCAGGGCTGCCTCTCTAGTGACCAATCTCCGGAGCGCACAACCTGGGGGGAGCGACCCCACCAAGCGCAGACAGGCAATGTGAGCGTGATCATCTCACGAGCAACAGCAACCTACCCTCTAAGGGTAATCTCATCATGGAATCAAGGTGTTCTTGTACCCAATCTCATAGTGTTTCAACTACACTAAGGTTCTCATGTCAAGGTTATCAACAATCATATGCCACTCATCATAGTTTTCTAAACTAGATGCCACTCGTCATTTAGACTCATTTCAACACTAGTTACATCATACTAGTTCTTTAGCAACATAAGCATTAATCATCTCACATAGGGTCTAGGTCTTTATTATAGAGTTTTCATCATATAATCATCATGCATACTAGATCATGGATCAATCATCAAGATGTATAGCTACTAGCATGCAAATATGAGCAATGACCACAATCATTTAGCATCTAAATGCAATGAATACGATATGCAACTTAATCGATTAATGCATTCAACAAAGTTTAGATTAATGCATTCAACAAAGTTTAATCCACATAATCATGCCCTTATAGGGTTTCACCACACTAAGTCCCAATCTCATGCATACTAGGTACAAGTATTAATCAAGTAACACTACACTCCCACTAGCATGCCATGACATGTAACAATTGCCAACTAGTACCCTATAATGCAATATCCCAATATGCAACTTGATCAATGTTAACTAGAGTTTCTAGTACAACAACCAATCCATTACTAGTTCAAGTCATATGTGTTTTTAGCACAATAAGTTCAATGCCACTTGTAAACTATGTCTTTAAACACAACACTAGGTTCTTCTCTCATTTAGCATCATAGGTTTACCAATGTCATCTCATAATCCTTATGTCCATTACATCATATATCCATATCATAATACTATATTGATCATAAACATCATATAAGGATTAGGAATGCATGTATTGTCATCCTATAATGCATAGCAACATACAATATGCTACATGTGAACGGATAAGCACTAAGACATAGGAAGAAGCCCGATGACTTCGGGATGGCACTCCCCCACCTTTTATCGCGTTCCGATTGCTTGTCGTCACTTGCAATCGGCCTCCCGCGGCGCACGCCGCTCGGCTTGACCCAATCCGCGCGCGACCACCAAACGACCTCCGATCCGCAATCCGAAAATTAAAGGTCTTCGGTTTCTTGGTACGATGCTTCAAATCCGTTTTCAGGATTTTACGACGTCGCCTCGGCCCTCCAGGCGGAAACGAAGCCTAACGTCCGTTTCTTTAATAACTTTGTACCGGCTCGACGAATCGCCGAACCGTCGCTTCCAACGCGTTCGTAGACCTAGCAATTAGGTAAACAGAGGGTTAAAAGAGATCAAACCCAACAATTTTGAAAGTTAGCATTTTGAGCCCTAGGTTTACAACTATGCAAGAAATCATTAAATTGCTCTATGATTCAAGCATTAACCATCTATTAGGCATCAATGGGTTCCACTAAAACCATTTCCAAAGCATTTAGACCTATCTTTAGAGATCTACCATTAAAGCCCTCATTTTGGAGCTCTATGTTGCAATAGGTAAAAATCCACCATTAGAACTTAGGATCTAAGCATAAATCATCTACTTAGCATCTAGGAAAGCTACTAATTCGTTTCTAGAGCTTAAAACCCAAGCAATAGAGAAATGCCATTAAAGCTCTTAAAGCTTACCTTCAAAGCATGCTCCAATGGAGAGGAAGAAGATGAAGTTGATGAAGATCAACTTCCAAGCTTACTTCTCCACCAAATCCATCCATTTTGGGAGAGATTTAGAGAGAGAAAATGGAGGCTTCTCTTTCTCCCTCTTTCCATGCGTGTGTGTGTGTGGCGTGTGCGTGTGTGGTGTGCGGCCGAAGGAGAAGAAGAAGCATCAGCTTCTTCATAATACCCCTCAAACACTATTCATCCAGGCAACTTAAAATCTGATAACTTTCGCCGGAGCTCCCTGAATGTCCGTTTGAGCTCAAACTTGACAGTCATGTTCGGTTTTACTTAACTTAACAAGCTGACGATCACTGGTTCAGTTTCGACCCCGTTTGGTCACTGAAAACTGTACCGAACTGCAATCTTTATCAGATAGCTTTCGGATTTTATTTCTCACTCTACGGGTGTCAGAAAAATATGAAACCTTAAATCTAGCCTCATAAAAATATTTCTGACATCTCTGCCAATTTTCATAATTTTCTGAGACTGTGCATTTTCTGCTAATTTATCTGTCCCGTTTCTCACAGAAAATTCTAAATCTTCTGTTTTCGCTCTGATTTCAGCACAGGTCATTCCCAACCTATATTTCACTTCTCTAAATCCAATAAAAATAGTATCTCATACTATTTTTATTTATTTTTATTTTTATATTTAAATCCGGTATATTACATTACACCGCAACCTCACCGGAACCATTCAAATGGCTCTCCAACCAAATGGACACCGTAACCTCATGATTTTAGAAGTCCGGTACCTTACAACCGGTCTCTCTCCGCATAATCGCGCTCGGGTTCCGGTCTCACCCGCTAGGGACCGGTTGCCTCAAGTTCTGCCGCAACACTATTCTTAGGGGACCGGTCTCTCCTATCAGGGACCAGTCCCCGAGAGTGAAAACTCGGAGAACTTGCCAAAACTCTAGAGATCGAACTTTTAGGCCGGAATACCATCTACGACCTTCCACCAAATGTGGAAAAGTTCGAAATACATATCAAACACTCAAACCTCGCAATTTGCAAAGGTCCAGTGTGCTACAGAAATCCACCTATCCCTATGTTCAATGCCGTAATGTCAACTACACTAAATTCTCATGCAATAAGCCACAACGAGGGAAACTCACCTATTCCCTATGCTCAATGCCATAAGTGTTTCTTTACACTATGTTCAAATGCCACTCACCTAGGTTTAATCAACCATAGGTTCAACACTTTTATCACATAACCTAGATTTAACTAACTCTAGATTCAATCCTCAACTTATGTTCCTCAACTAGGTTTAATGTCATTCTACCTAGGTCTAACTGACTCTAGGTTCATTCTCAACCTATGTTTCAATGTCAAGCTATGTTTAACAACACTAGGTTCATATGTCATTCTTATCCATCCTAGGTTCACAACACTAGGTTCATATCCGACCTATGTTCGATAACACTAGGTTCGATGCCACTCGATCTATTCGACACCTAATTGTCCACATCGAGTTTCTATAATTACATATTCTCTAGCAATTGCCCACAATACCAACATGCATCTCATCTAACATAACAACTATATGTTAATATGCATGCTCTCTATCATGATCTCATGATGCTACTATGCACCTAGCATATAATCCACAATGCATATATATTCAACATTATGTCCCAATACCTTTATCATCTTAGCATATTCTATTTACATGCCTTAACACGTTCATGATGCCATCTTGCACCTATTCCAATCAAGCTAACATGCATATATATTCATCCAAGGTAGCTATTACATAGTATCTCATGCATTCACCCTAAGCATTCACCTATGCAATCAACTACTATTACATATATATATGCATCAACAAGAAAGCACATTTCTCTTCAACATGCAGGCAACCTAGTCGCTTTGGTAAGTATTAAGGATTTTATAGGTTGACGGATTTCGTAGAGTTGAATGGAGTCTTGAAGAGTTGATCGCGGAAGTTTGAAGAAAAGATTCAAATTGAAGAATAAAGACTCATTCGGAAAGCTCGGCACTTCAGGTATGAAGAATAGATGATTTATAGTGAAGATGTTTAATTATAATAAGTTCAGAAGGCTTAGATTGCTTTAAATCTCTTTTACTGAACTTTTATGTGTTCTGGGACCGGTCCCTGAGTTGAAGAGACCGGTTCCCTTAAGGTCCTCACTGCGTGAATGTTGAGGCAACCGGTCCCCTGAGATGAGAGACCGGTTCCCAAACATTGGTAGTTTTGTCACGCAGCGAGGGACCGGTCTCTGGCTTGAGAGACCGGTTCCCGAACGTTGTGATTTTTGTCACGCAGCGAGGGACCGGTCTCTCACAGACCGGTCTCCTCGAGAGGACCGGTCTCTGGGGACGACACATGTTTTTAAAAATGACTTTTTGCAATCCTAGTCTACTTCTAAGTTTTCTAAACATATAAATAAGCTATGGGGGTCATCTTAAAGTTTAAGGCTTTGAATTTTTACTCATTCTAAACCCCAGAAACTTGGTTTTTCCGTTCTTATGGTTCTATTCTAAATAACAAGTTTCTAATAATCAACATCGACTTGATTCTTTGTTTTTACTCGTGATCTTATACGAGAATCAAGTAGATGATTGATTAAAAGATAGACCCTCATCGCTTATGGGATTCTAAAGCTTAATCACCACAAATCTTCTATTTTACAAGCTCCGGAAGGAGATTCGGCGCGTGGATCTCGCCTGTAGCCGAGGATTCGGTGGACGCTTCAAGGAGTTGAGGCGTTGACGCTGCGAGGAGTTGCGGCGAGGTCGATTGGAGGATTCCTATCGATCGAGGACCGGCGAAGATCACCATCAACAGGAAATCGGTAAATTGAGTCGTGTATTTTTGTCAAAATCAGTTGTATTCAAGTTTTCTTAGTGGATTTTCTTCGTGTGGTCGGTCCCGTGGGTTTTTCACTCCGGCTTGGAGTTTTTCCACGTTAAATTCTCAGTGTGCTGTTTTTTATTTTCCGCTATTCATTTTATTTGCATCGAGATTTTTGAGTTTGCCGTTTTTACACCTATTCACCCCCCTCTAGGTGTTACTTACCTTTTAGATTCTCGAGATCCATATCTTACAAGTGGTATCAGAGCAAGTATAGGTTGTAATTCATGCCAGAGGGCGGTAACATCAATCGACCCCCTCTCTTCGATGGCACTAATTATGCTTATTGGAAAGTCCGTATGAGGGCGTTTCTTATTGCCATCGATGAGCGGGTATGACAAGCCATTGAATTCGGGTGGAAACATCCTACCGAAGTTGTCAAGAAAGTTACCGGTCCGAAACTGAGAAATAAGTGGACGAAAGTGGAAAACGAATTACCTTCGTTCAACGGAAAGGGTATCAATGCTTTATTTAATGCTTTAAATCAAACTAAATTTTCTTGTGTCTCGGCGTGTGAAACCGCTAAAAAAATTTGGGACACTTTACAAGTTACGCACGAGGGTACAAGCTTGGTAAAGATTCAAAAATTGCAAATGCTTACTAGTAGATTTAATTCTATCCATATGGAAGAACATAAATCTTTTACCGAGTATTATACTCGTTTGCAAGACATTGTAAACACGTGTGCTAACTTGTGCGAGAAAATTCTCGACTCCAAAATTGTTCGAAAAATTTTGAGGACCCTTCCCGAATGATTTCGTCCTAAGGTTGCGGCTATTGAAACGGTTAAACATCCGGATGAACTCAAGGTAGAAGAATTAGTAGGTGCTCTTCAAACTTATGAGATGACTTTTCCTTCTAATTCGTCTTCTTCCAAGTCTTCTTCTAAAGCTTCAGGGATGGCTCTAAAATCAACAAAAGGAGATGTCACTTCAACTTCATCGGACTCGGAGTCGGAGCAAACCCTAGAGGACTTTGAAAAGCAACTAGCACTTCTAACAAAGAAGTTTCGTCGGAACTTTAGAAAAAAGTTTCCTCCCAAGTCTACTTCTTCCAAGTCAAGTAAATCTAAAGGGAGTTCAGTTCGTCTTCGTCTTCATCAAAATTCAGAAAATTGGAAAACCCTCAAAAGGACTCTACTAAAGAGAAGAAAAGCAGTGAAGCCCAAATTCAATACTATAAATGTAGGGGTTTTGGCCATATTGCATCGGACTGTCCAAATAAAAAGTCTTTGAAGAAGAAAGCGATGCAGGCTATTACTTGGGATGACTCCTCTTCTGACGATTCAACTTCCAGTGATGAGGATGTCAATGCCACGGCACTGATAACACAGGATTCAACCTTCATGTGTTTGGCATCTGCAGATTCTCTCTCAATGTCGTCTATACATGAAAAATCTTCTTCGGAGAAATCATCGGATGAAGAATCGGACAAAGATGACATGGTCGCAGCATATCATCAATTGGTAATCGAATCAAAGAAGGTGGCAAAACATAACAAGAGGCTGCGGCGGAGTCTACATGAGTTGGAACAAGAAAATTTGAGGTTGGTCTCATTATCAAAGGATCTAGAACAAGAAAGAGATGGTTTGACTGAGGCCTACAACTCTTTATTTGAGAAGTGTTCGTTACTTGAAAAGGAAAAAGAGACTCATGTTGAAAACATCGATTTTCTCACCAAGCAATACTCGGAAGCTAGAGAAGCAAATATGGAATTCACCAAGACAATCATTCAATTAAAGTCGGATTTGAACCAATTTTCGTCTGGCTCGAGCAAACTTGACAAGATGCTTGGACTTGGTCAAACAAATAAACTTGGACTTGGGTACGAACGGACGTATATTGATCAAGCAACGAAGAAAGATGATGAACATTCGTCAAAAACAGTTCCTAAGCTTTATGGTAAGTTCGTCCCTCCTAAAAACAATTTGACTAACAAAACTTGTCATATTTGTGGTGTTTTAGGACACATAAAGAAATTTTGCAAACAAAAGGGAAAGAGCTCAACAACACCCTTGAACCAAAGAACATCACCCATGAAGAATGATCCTATATCAAAAGGGAAGTCAACTTGGACTCCAAAGAAGGTTGATCATAAGAAGAAACAAACATGGACACCAAATGCGCCGAAATCAAAGGCAAAACAAGCATGGAAACCAAAGAAGGAGGATATGAAGAAGAAGTCAATTCAAATCGTCGACAAGCCAACATCAACAAAAGCAAGCAAACCGTCGCAACCCAAAACACGTAAGGTTTGGGTGCGCAAAGGTGAACTCTTCCCATGCCTAGTCATTCACACTTCGCTTCATGCTTACGATAATACTTCATGGTATCTGGATAGTGGTTGTTCCCGTCACATGACCAGAGATAAAAATTGGTTTACTTCTTTGAACAAAATCTCCGGAGGACTTGTTGTTTTTGGAGACGGTCGGTCGTCAAAAATCGTTGGAAAAGGAACAGTGACTATCTCAGATGGCCCTACTTTGAATGATGTTTTCTATGTTGAGGGGCTTAAATCTAATCTCGTAAGCATAAACCAACTGTGTGATGATGGGTATTCTGTGACTTTTTTCGATAAAGAATGTCATGTGACTCGTGATGACAATCTGTTCTTGAAGGGCATTAGATCTCAGAATAACTGTTATGTAGTTCCTAATTCTTCGACTGAACATTGTAACCTAGCGTCATTAGAGACTGAAACTTTATGGCATGAACGACTAGGTCACATAAATTTTAAGGAGCTATCCAAGATAACAAAGAAGGAGGTTGTTAGAGGTGTACCTAAGATAGACTTCAAAGAGAACACTGTGTGTGGGGGTTGTCAATTAGGGAAAAAAACTAGATCCGCACATAAGAATTTGAACCACTTAGGGACATCTAAGCCTTTAGAGTTATTTCACATGGACTTAATAGGACCATCTAGGATCCAAAGTTTGGGTGGAAAACGATATATCTTGCTTATTGTTGATGATTTTACTCGTTTTGTATGAAGTGCCTTCTTACGAGAAAAGCTGATACTTTTGATTCTTTTTCTTAAATCTGTCTTCGTCTTATGATTGAATGGAGTAATAAAATTGTACGTATTCGAAGTGATCAAGGGGGAGAATTCATAAATTCAAAATTTGTTGATTTCTGTGTTTCAAATGGCATAAAACATGAATTCTCGGCTTCTTATACACCCCAACAAAACGGAGTGGTTGAACACAAGAATCGGGTTGTACAGGAGATGGCTCGTGTTATGCTTCATAGTAAGAAAATCGCTTTACACTTTTGGGCCGAAGCAGTTAACACGGCTGTCTATGTTATCAATCGAATTTATGTGCGCCCGAGTACTTTGAATACTCTGTATGAACTTTGGCTTGGTAGGAAACCTAATATTAAATACTTTCGTGTCTTCGGGAGTAAATATTTTATCCTTCGGGATCGTGAAAATCTTGAAAAATTTGACTCTCGAAGTGACGAAGGGATTTTTCTTGGTTATTCTACTACAAGTCGTGCTTATCGTGCATACAATTTACGATCTAAGACGGTGATAGAATCTATCAATATAAAAGTAGATGAAGCTTCTTCTGTAAGTTCTTCTGTGAATGGTTCTTCTACTTCTTTGGTGAATGATGATGATAATGATTCTCCGTTTATATTGCCTGTGAATGATGATGTTTCTGCACTTGACAATTCTATTGCATCTTCTGAAAATGTTGCATCAAATGATTCATCTGAGCCTCAAAGCACGTCATCTGAAATCCCTAGTATAACTTCTGAGACTACACCCCTGACAGAGTCAAGAGATCATCCTTTATCGAATGTCATTGGGGATCCTAATGTTGGTGTGCGAACAAGAAGTCAGCTATAATGTGAATTTGCATGTTATGTTTCTCTGATTGAGCCAAAGAATATTGACGAAGCTCTACGTGATGAATATTGGATAAATGCCATGCAAGAAAAACTTGGTAAATTCGTTCGCAATGATGTATGGGAATTAGTGCCGCATCCTGAGCAACAACACATAATAGGTACCAAATGGATCTTTAAGAATAAGAAAAATGAGGATGGTACTATTGTTCGGAACAAAGCGAGACTTGTTGCTCAGGGCTACTCGCAAATTGAGGGAATAGACTTTGATGAAACCTTCGCCCCAGTTGCCCGTCTTGAATCAATTCGTATTTTGTTCGCGATTACTTGCCATTTTAAAATCACTTTTTTTCAAATGGATGTTAAAAGTGCATTTCTAAACGGATTTTTAAAAGAGGAAGTTTATGTTGAACAACCGAAAGGTTTCATAGACTCAAAATTTTCAAATCACGTTTTTCGACTGAAAAAGACACTTTATGGACTAAAGCAGCCTCCGCGAGCATGGTACGAGCGCTTGACAAAATATCTTTTGGAAAAGGGCTACAACCGAGGGGGAGCGGATGGAACTCACTTTGTAAAACGCTTAAAGAATGATTTCATTGTGGCACAAATTTATGTTGATGACATAGTCTTTGGGGCAACTAAAGATAAGGATGCCAATGATTTTGCAAAATTGATGACAAGCGAGTTTGAAATGTCGATGATGGGGGAGCTTAATTATTTCCTTGGACTTCAAGTTAAACAAACTAAAGATGGAATTCACTTGTGTCAATCCAAATATGCGAAAGATTTGGTTAAGAAATTTGAATTGGACAGTGCAAAGAATTTTGACACTCCGATGGGTACAAGTAAGAAGGGACTTGGGGTGAATTCGGAAGGAAAGAGCGTGGATGAGAAACAATACAGAAGCATGATTGGAAGCCTATTGTACTTAATTGCGAGCAGACCAGATATTGCTTTTAGTGTTGGATCAAAAACGTTTTCTGCATTTAAGAAAGGCTATTGGTATGAATCCTTCAATCTAGATATATTCTATTGGGCCATAGATCATGTGCATGTTAAATTTTGTTTATGTGCATGGTTTCCGATTATGGTTGAGAGATGATTAAATTTCTTGAATAATGTTGCTGTTTTTGGGAGATGATTTGGTCAGTGTTAGCTCAGTTGTTTGATTTTAATTGTTTCATATTTAGTTTTTGATTGATCACTGTCAAGGTTGTTCTCTATTGTCATAATTTTTGAATGATCAAATCATTGAAATTCTGTTTAGCATACTGAATCAAATTCAACACCTCATACTTCGAACTTTGAATGTTGCAATTGTTTGTTTGATTATTAGTTATGAGATGAATAACTCTTTCTTTGTTTTTGAAATTGCAATAATATTTTTGACTTGAGGGTTGCACTAATTTAGGGGGAGTCTTTCCGATTTTGGATATGAAAGTTTCTGAAATTCAAGATGTGGAAAGAGTTACATCCCTGCTGGGAGTGTGAAAACTACCACCACATGGAGGAAAGAGTTACCACCCCGGTCGTCCGGTCAGTGTGTGCAGCTACCACATGTTGATTAAAGTATCTCTATAAGACAAAAGGAAAGTACCTTTCAGAGAAAAAAAAAATTTTGCTCAAAGAGCTATACATCTCGTAGGTGATATAAGGTGGTATATTATTTAAAAAAAAA
The DNA here is from genome assembly GCF_001540865.1 of Ananas comosus. NCBI lineage: Eukaryota > Viridiplantae > Streptophyta > Magnoliopsida > Poales > Bromeliaceae > Ananas > Ananas comosus. The sequence goes on from NC_033622.1 coordinate 8,934,776, forward strand.
AAAAAAGAAAGAAGATGCTCAAAGAGCCACTCCTGTCTCGAATATTGTGCATAACTCAATTTGAACATATTATTTTAATTTCACGATTCTGAGAATTATTTATACATTTTCTTTAACAAATATGATGATAGAACGATACAATTAATTTCTAGATCTTGCATGATGTGTAGAATTTTATTTTATATGTATCTAGAATTTTCATTGATTTTCGGGTCAACAATTTTGACAATTTGAATATCCTTGAAATTGATTTTTCAAAATTTATTTATGAAATTTTATTTGAAGTTTTTGGGGATGAAAATTGGTTATTTTTGTTGATTGAACATTGTGGAATAACATACATTTTTGCTGAAATTTTTGGAGCTTAATTTAAAATTTTTTAAAAATTCTAGGCTCTGGGACCAGTCCCAGGCAGGAGAGACCGGTCCTTCCGCCCGACCCGATAAAGGGGTTTTTGTTCGATGTGTCTTGTACGCATTTCAACCTTTTCCCTGCTTCTTCTCTTGCGTTTCTCTTGCCTCCAGATTGGTTTTTTACTCACGTTCCTCGTGGATTTGTACTGATTTTAGGTATGATTTTCGAATTTTGTTGCATTTTTATCATATACTCCGAAAATGTGTTTTGTTTCAGATTTTTTGGTGTTTCTTCTAAAGATCTAGCTAAATCTGCCTTAATGTGCTTTGATCTTGTTCTTAGACCTGTTGTTTCCATATTCTTTTGTATTTCTTCATCTTTTTGGTCAATTCTTGTAGGTTTTTCATCATCAAAACCTAGTTTTTCTAAAATTTTTGTGGACAATTTGTTTTTGCTGATTTTGATGCATGATTTGTTTTGGTTTCTCATGAATATGTGGCCCCTAGGATTATCTAGCATTTATATATCAATTTGCTGAAATTTTTTTTGGAATCAAAAATTAAGTGTTCTTATGTTTCATATGTAAAAATCCTTATGTTTAACAGGGGATTTCTTCAAAATGTATTCATGGTTACTTGTGCTTGTGGTTCTGATGGCCGGGGGTGGTCGCAGAAGCAAACGACAGCGCTCTTCGGGTAAACGGCCAATTGAGCAACAACCGGAAGATGAAGGGAGCGAATATGCTCCTGGCGACGAATCTGAGGAGGACGAGCCGGACTGGGAGGCTTTTACTCCAGAGGTGTTGGCTAAGGATAAGGATGCAAGAAAAGGAAAGGACAAAGGAAAAGCCATTGATAAAGGGAAAGGCAAAGCCATGGATAAAGGAAAAGGAAAGGCATCTGGATATACCGATCGTCGAAAATCTGGAGGTGTTGAGATTAGAGAACCGGGTTCTGAGGCTCCGCGTCTCAGTCTGCAAGATGTTCCGTTTGCTCGAAGGTCAATGTACTCGTCGAAACATTGTATTGGTGAGCGCGATGTTGGCGTTGCCAGTATCATTGACTGTATGCCGGGATTTCAGGATTTATTTGAAAAAAAAAAAATCTTCATCAGATTTGTAATTTTCCGGAACAAACTGGTTTCTGTTTGGAGCTAATTAGAGAGCTCTATATGAGAGCAGGTCACTTGAGTGACTCAGACGGTGGTCCGTATCTATTTACTACTTTTGTCCGTGGGGTTGAGCTGTCGATCACTCCCGATACTATAGCGTCTGTGCTAGGAATGGAAGCAAGGACTGAAGGCGTGAAGTATCTACAGGCCGGGTTTGACTCACTTCGGGATTGGAACCGTGTCGTGAACTCTATTTGCATGCCGGGAACAGAGTCAAACGGAATTATGGTTTTATCCAAGGATTTCAAAATGGAGTACAGGTTCTTGAACTTCGTGGTTTGCTACAACATTTTGCCTCTCGCAAACACGAAGATTTTGAGATGGGATCGCATCTTGTACATGTATCTATTGGCTAGGTCGGATATTGTAAGTGCGAAAAATATCAACATGAATATCCCATTTTTGATCTTGCGGAGAATGGCAAAGGATATCAAAACTTCAGGACAGAATGAAAGATTGCCATTTCCACTGATTATCATGCGAATTCTGCGACTCCATGAGGTGGATGTTCGTTGTACATCCTATGAGCATAGCTTGGGAAGGATCAATGAAAGGACGTTCGTGAAGTCCTCTGTGCAGCTTCGAACTCCGTCCCAGCGTGCTTCTTCACCTCCTGCTGCTCCACCTCCTGCTGCTCCTACTTCTTCCCGTCCTTCCATGGATATTTCTGAGGAGGATGTCTCGGTATCGCTAGTATATCGTGAGCAACAGAGGTTATCTGAAGAGCTTCAAAAGCTTTCTGTGATCAAGCTCAGATACGGAAAGATGTGAGCAAAATCAAGCGACTGATGAAGGCTATCTTTGACAAATTAGGATGTTGCAGCTCAGATATTCCTCCATAGGGTGACGAATCTGACTGACTGTGTGGGGTTCCTCCTTTTGTCATTTTGGCGCTTTCTGACAAAAAGGGGGAGATGATATGTTGGCTCATGATGATGATGATGTCTGATGATGATGATGCTATGATGATGTCTGATGATGATGATGCTTTTAGATGATGATGATGTTTTTTTTTTATGCTTTTAGCTTAGTTGTGTAAATTTAGATTAGATGGTTGCTTGGATGAACTATGAACTATGACTTGTTGCTTTGATTGCTTTGACGTTTATGTTTGATCTTTTATGATAAGTTTGCTTGAATCTTGATTGTGTTTTAAGAATGTTTTTGCAGTAATTGTTCAAGACTTCAAGACTCCATGTCTAAGTCATAGAGTATGTATTAAGGTTGTGAAAAATATAATTTTCGTTTATTGGATCGATCATACAGGAGATTATCGTTTCGTGATTGCGATGATCTTCTTTTTATTGTTTCTAAGTTGTGTACGAGCTTTGTAGTATATTTTGTCACGAAATCGCCAAAGGGGGAGATTGTTAAGGATTTTATAGGTTGGCGGATTTCGTAGAGTTGAATGGAGTCTTGAAGAGTTGATCGCGGAAGTTTGAAGAAAAGATTCAAATTGAAGAACAAAGACTCATTCGGAAAGCTCGGCACTTCAGGTATGAAGAATAGATGATTTATGGTGAAGATGTTTAATTGTAATAAGTTCAGAAGGCTTAGATTGCTTTAAATCTCTTTTACTGAACTTTTATGTGTTCTGGGACCGGTCCCTGAGTTGAAGAGACCGGTTCCCTTAAGGTCCTCACTACGTGAATGTTGAGGCAACCGGTCCCCTGAGATGAGAGACTGGTTCCCGAACATTGGTAGTTCTGTCACGCAGCGAGGGACCGGTCTCTGACTTTAGAGACCGGTTCTCGAACGTTATGATTTTTGTCACGCAGCGAGGGACCGGTCTCTCACTTGTGAGACCGGTCTCTTACAGACCGGTCTCCTCGAGAGGACCGGTCTCTGAGGACGACACATGTTTTTAAAAAGGACTTTTTGCAATCCTAGTCTACTTCTAAGTCTTCTAACCATATAAATAAGCTATGGGGGTCATCTTAAAGTTTAAGGCTTTGAATTTTTACTCATTCTAAACCCTAGAAACTTATTTTTCCCGTTCTTATGGTTCTATTCTAAATAACAAGTTTCTAATAATCAACATCGACTTGATTCTTTGTTTTTACTCGTGATCTTATACGAGAATCAAGTAGATGATTGATTAAAAGATAGACCCTCATCGCTTATAGGATTCTAAAGCTTAATCACCACAAATCTTCGATTCTACAAGCTCCGGAAGGAGATTCGGCGCGTGAATCTCACGTGTAGCCGAGGATTCGGTGGACGCTTCGAGGAGTTGAGGCGTTGACGCTGCGAGGAGTTGCGGCGAGGTCGATTGGAGGATTCCTATCGATCGAGGACCGGCGAAGATCACCATCAACAGGAAATCGATAAATTGAGTCGTATATTTTTGTCAAAATCACTTGTACTCAAGTTTTCTTAGTGGATTTTCTTCGTGTGGTCGATCCCGTGAGTTTTTCACTCCGGCTTGGAGTTTTTCCACGTTAAATTCTCGGTGTGCTGTTTTTTATTTTCCACTATTTCGTTTTATTTGCATCGAGATTTTTGAGTTTGCCGTTTTTACACATATTCACCCCCCTCTAAGTGTTACTTACCTTTTAGATCCTCGAGATCCATATCTTACAGTAAGCACAACCCACCTCGATTCGCTCTCCGATTGCTTGTCGACACTTGCAATCGCCCTCCTACGGCACCCGATACCTGGTTTGGCCTGATCTTGCAGTTGCGCACCAACTGTGCGTCGAATCGCGACTCCGAAAATTATAGGTCTACGGTTTACCGCCACGGTGATCCAAATCCGTTTTCACGATTTTTGGACGTCGCATCGACCCTCGAGGGGGAAACGAAGCTAAATCGTCAGTTTCTTCAATATCTTTACAACGGCTCGACGAATCATCGAACCAACTTCGCCAACGCGTTCGTGTGCCTAGCAATTAGGTTAACAGAGGGTCAATTGAGATCAAACCCTACTATTTCTCAAAACTCCGTTTCGGAGCCCTAGATGCCATTATTGCTAAATACCCCAAATCAATCCAAGATTTAGACAATAATCATCTCATTAGCATCCTAGGATTCCAAAAATATCATTTCTAGAGATCAAATCCCATATTCTAGAGTTCTACCACTAATGAGTATCAAAGCTTACCTCAACTAAGCTTCTTCTCCAAGCAGAGGAAAAAGAAGATGATAGCAACCCTTCTTTAAGCTCCAATCTCCACCCTTCTCCTCGTCTTGATCCACCCCTTAGAGAGAGAAAGAGAGCTTAGAGAGAGAGAGAGGGGGAGTGTTTTTGGATTTGCAAGGTGAGAGGGAGAGAGCAAATGAGCTCTCTATAGCTCATATACACTCACATAATACGCAAAAGTGCAAATAAGTCCCTCAACTTTCATTTTAGTGCACTGCCCCCGCGGGGCCATTTTTTGTATAAGGGATCGGTCCCTGGACTTGAAGGACCAGTCCCCATAGGTCCAGAATTCCAACATTTTTAGGACTTAGCCAAATTTCAGCCTTTTTCGTTTCTTCTCCGTTTTCGCTCATTTTCGCTCGTTTGGCCTCCGATTCTTTTCAAATCGAACCGAGACTCTCCAAACATGTTTTCGAGTGTATTTTCATCATCTTTTCATTCGCGCTAATACCGGATTTAGTCCATGGTCCAACGTAGCCTTTCGGGTCCCGTTTTCGCGCCTGCGCGCTCCGAAAACGCCCGAATACTCCCGAACTTCACCAAACTTCACCGAAACTATTCAAATGGCTTTCCAACCAAATGTATACCATAACTTCATAATTTTAGAAGTCCGGTACCTTACATGTCCCCTCCCAGAGGGACCGGTCCTTGAGAGCACAAAACTTGCAATTTGTGCAGATTTTGCACAACTTGCTCTCGCGGGTCCTCCTCAATGCACTTTATGCATTTTTGATGACTTCGGCTTTTCCGAAGCACACCAAGTCGACAACAAGTCGATTCTAAACGAAGTCTAACTCTCGGATTTCGAGAATTCACTTCCTTACAGATACCTTCCTTATGCAATCGGTATGTGAATTCTGTTCCTGTTTGGAACCTCTTGAATTGTACTGTTTGCGATGCCTTGGACGTACAAGAGAGAATCTGTCCATTCGGCGATCTGTCGACGCACCCGAATCCGACCAAAGAGGCGGGTCTCGATGCGTGACATCACTTTACAATAGTAGCTTCCTTGGTGATTATCGGTGGATGTTATTCATTGTTATCTTACCCGATTTACTTGTTACTATTACTGTTTACCCCTCCATCTGTTGGTGGCTACAGCTTGCCTTCGTCGACTTGCGATACCCACTGGGATGGGGAGACTTGTTTAGATGTTCTCACCCCTACCTTTTTCAAGTGATGCGGATGGGATTGTTTGGGACATAGCGTGAGGCAGTAGCTAGTGAACGGTTATAGAGGTCTCGATCTACGGTATACCTTTTTGATTACTTCATACATAGTATCAGATAGATATTAGTGGATAGTATATATCTTACCCTACACTGGTTATTATATATCTTCTTGTGGTTTAGTTGATGGTTTACACTTGTGGTTTTGGATGATGTATGTATGAGTTTTGGATACTCATGGTTTTGGAATACTCATGGTTTTTGGATACTAATGGCTTTGGATTCGGATTTCGGAATGTAGTTTTCTACCCCTCGTGGTAGTGTTTTCAAAACAAAGATTTTCGTGTGGAAAACGGTTTTCAAAATAGTTTTTTGTGGTTTTTGCAAAGTTAAAATTTCAAAAAAAAATGTCTTCGTGTGGGAGACACTTTTAACTACTAGGATGATTGTGGAATGGATGTGACTAAGGACAGCTAGCTGTATGTTGAAATGAGTTGATCCTTGTACATCCTTTTGTTTTATGTGTGAATGAAGATCTAGTTGTTCAATTGTACTATGTGCTGCGCCGTGCAAATATAGGGGAGACTCTATCTATTTGTTTCAGGAATTTTCTACATTTGTGGTGGGTCTGTTGCACGTCTTTGGGGTCAAGGTTTCAAAAAAAAAGGGGGCAATTTTCTGCTTACTTTGATTTTTAAAGATATTCCGATTTCAAATTAGCTTTCAAAAAAGACTCCGGGCCGTGACAACAATACATTCATTGGTGTGACGATTTAGCTAGCCTGGGTTAGGATCGATGTTAGTCGATGAAAGTGCTAGTGAGTATATTAAAGGCATTGGTGGGTGTGGTGTAAACTTAGGGCATGCTTGGTTCATGATTGGAATAGGAATGTGAAATGAAATTGGATTGCTTTGAAATAGAAAATAGAATGACAAATCATTCAAAAATATTTGGTTCATTATTGGAATGAATATCGGAATGAAAATTTAGAATTTTTGAATCGGGATTTTAATTAAGAAATAGAAAAGTAATAAAAAGAGAGGAGGTGTTGATGAAGGAAGATTTTAAGTAGTTTACTTTAAAATGGGCCAATCCGAGATTCAAAGCCGGATTGGGCCATAAATAGATTTGGTCATTCCCATTCCAGAGTGGAATGGGATTCGGAATCCGATTCCTATAAAACAAACAACAATCGGAATTAATAAATCCCATTCCGATTCCATAGTCTAAAATAGGTGAACCAAACATGCCCTTATATCATTGGTAAGACATAGTGTCGAACGATTTTATATTAAGGATGATTAGGTGGCAAATGGTGTCTATTAATTGTGTCAAGGAGAATGGTTGTCAGTGGAGGTGTTAGTTAGGATAGTAAATTAAGCACAGGTGAGCATAGTGTGAACTTTTGTTAATAAGGTATAGAATCAACACGGACGGTGTACGTAGGTGGCAAATGGTATTTGTTGGCAGCACATATATATATATATATATATATATATATAGCTAAGTATCATCATCGATTCTGCATAATGCTACAAATAATAAACTATAGGTGGGTGCAAATGATAATTATGCAGAGAGGTCGTGTTTCGTAATTGATGAAGAAAAGTTAATCTGTTAACATATTTTATGAAGGATGATGAATATATATGCTAATAATATATTGATATGATTATTATATATATAGCTGGCATTGCTATTATTCAGTATTGAGTATGTATCAATATGGACATTAATCCGTACTCAATTAATTTGTATTTCTTCCACTTCATGTGCGTACGTAGCACTTCTAGCTAGATGAGACTTCTATCTATGCGTCTACTGTCCATCCAATTATGAGATATCGTGGTATTGTATGGTCTTCATACGTTTTATTGGATAAAATATCTAAGAAATATTTCAGAAAAAAAAAAAGCTACGTCGTAAGACATCATATATATATATATATATATATATATATATATGATTTTGAAGAGTGAATGAGCATCCATCGACACAACCCACTTCGCTGCTGCCGCTGCGGGGAATGAGTGAGTAAGCGTAATAGATGGGAACGGATTTTATGCTACCCCCTAGAAAAGGGAAGGGAGCTCACGACATCCACACAAACCCGTAGGTGGGAAAGAAGAGGCGGGGTGATCATTTGGAATGGAGTAAAAAAATAATAATAATAATAATAATAATTACTGACTTATAGATCGTTTTCATCAATAAGAAAAAAAAAAAGAAAAAAAAAGAAGGAAGCAGACAATAGCAGGGACAAACAATAAGAAGACACAGGAGAAGCGGAACAATTTGGAATGGCGCGATCGACCGTAATTGGGTCCTTCTGTTTAATCGGATTCGCCGGCCTGTGACTCTTCATCAATTTTCTATTCAATTTGTCTAACCAAGTGTAGAGAATGGTACGTATTTTTTTCTTTTCCCTTTGGCAATTAATTTCCTTCTTACATTTTTATCACTTCAATAAATTACTTTTGTTACTTCAATAATTACGTACTCCTTGTGAAGGTTTTTAGTTTCAGTTAGAAATTCACAAGGTTAAACTACACAAACCCCTTGGTAGTTTAACTTATGTCTTAATCACCCTACATAAAGAGAAAATTATGTCAATTTCTCAAATAGGCCCATGAAATGTGAGAAGATTGTTTAATTTAATTACAAAAAAATTTCATGAAGGCAAGTCCGTGTTGGAATATTAAATAAAAGTCTAATGAACTACTAATTTTAGTGATCGTAGTGGAAAAAAAAAAAGAAGAAGAGATCAATTATTATTATTTAGATGTAGATCCATTGTTTTAGTTGCAACCTAGATATTCAGAAAAGGAAGTAACATAATACTCCAAATCATTAATTCCAATTGAATCTTGCAACCAAATTCATTAATCATTCGAAATTTTTATTGACTTGGTTAAGGTATTATTAACAAGTACAAAATGAAATTAATATAAGCATTTAATACAAGGAGACAAGTGTAGCAAAGGCCAAAGTGTAGGGATGGTCTTCACAATTTAACCCAAATTTAAATAGCAAAAGATATAATTCGTTGGATGATGACGAGGAAATTAACATTGTTGTAACTCACTTTGAATTACATAATGGTATATATTTAGACCTAATTGCTCTATGTTTTGAGGGGTAAAAACAATGATACTTTCTTTTTTTTTTCATGCTGCTGCACATACTATTAGCGCCACTTTTGTTTTTCCTATGGTGGAATCATAACGTTGGATCTTTATGCCGTGATCTGTTGTGCAAGATGTCCTATGAAATCTTCTTATTCAAGGGTTTTAATTTCTAATACAATGATTTTGCTAATGATTGTTGTAAGAGACTACGTACCTTTTAGCCACATTTGGATCCATGGTATTCTTCAAATGTGCATGTGTTAACATATTTGTAGCCGGATCAAAATCTGAATTCTTTAGGAAATTAATATGCGAGTTTGAAATGTACTTTACTTTTTCCTTTTTTAAGTTCACGTGCAATTTATGAATAGTTTCAATATTTTTCAAGGGAAGAAATAGCTATAAGGATTTTTATTGAATCTCTTACCTCTGCTCTAATGATCCAAAATAAGATCATTCAAAGAAATATTGACTCCACTGATCCTAATGCAGATTGCCGACACATTCTGAAAAAAGATGCAGTTCCAAAATGTACAGGACTTACCTATTTAGAAGGCAAAGATTAAATGTGTATAACCTTTAACCTAGGAGTCCAACTACTATCCTTTTAGGAGGACGGAGGTAGGGGTGGCAATCCAGCTCGCTGTTCGCGAGCCAGCTCGTGTTCGGCTCGAAATGAGCTCGANGAGATCGAATCGCTCGTTTAGTAAACGAGCAGAGCACGAGCTAAAATTTTCAACTCGTTTAATAAACGAGCCGAACATGAGCTGGGGTCAGCTCGCTCGTGTTCGGCTCGATAACAACTCGAATACATATATTTTATATTTATATATATAAATTAATAATTATATATGTATATAATATAAATTTTTATTACTCGATTTTTAGCCCAACCTAAATATAAAGCCCAACTCAATTATAAAATAATTCATTTATATGTAAAATTTTGATCATTAGATCAAAATATCACGGATAAGATCTTATAAATTTATTTCCTATATATATTTTCTCTAATCCTTTTAATTTTTTATTCATAAGCTAACTCATATTTGGCTCATGTTTAGCTCGTTAATAAACGAGCCAAAAACGAGCCGAAATTTTTGGCTCGTTTATGAAACGAGCCGGCCCCAGTTCGCTCGTGTTCGGCTCGTTGACACCCCTAGATGGAGGTCTTCGTCCTACTAAGCCATTTTAGATTATAGGAATTCCGAATCGATGATCGGAACCGTTAAAATTTATCTAAAGTATCGTAGCTATGCCCGCAAGCTTTCGGGTGCCCGGACCAATGTCTGAATCCCCTAGTGAGTCACCTGTTCACTGCTTGCTGCTCATTGTCCCATCAATATTTGAATTGCTATAGTAACTTCGGGGAGTCCAATACAATGTGACCGGTGACTCATTTTTCTAGGCTCAGCTAAGTCAATATCAAGCATTTGGAATCACAATCTGGATCCTCCTGCTCCTCTACTCGCCACTTCCGGTGCCTTAAACCCATTTCGGGCATCCGAAAAGTCAGGCATCTGAAAAGTCTCTGAAACTCAGTTTCAGTTGAGTTTAATCTCAGAGTTCATTTTCGCATTCATTTCGCAACAAACGCAAAAGCTACTATGGACGACAATAACAAGCAACTAGCAGAGAGTGAATTACATTTGTTTATGCATCATGACTATTCTTATAACAAAGTCCAAATTGACCCCATTACCATTTTGTCGTCCCAAGGATCAACTCAACTCATTTCTGTGGAAATAGCCAGGATTGATTACCCAGATGCAATGCCGTGGACAAAAATAGGGCTAGCTACCCGGTTGCCAATATTTTGTGGATAGAGCTAAAACTGGTATCAAGTTGCCACTTTGTGGACGAAGTTGGGACTGCCTACCTAGTTGTTACCTCGTGGACAAAGTTGGGATTGACCACCCAGTTTCTATATTGACGCCCCATTCCCGAAGGGACCTCAAGGACATGACCACCCAAGGTGTTTCCAACATCACGCTTTGCAACTGAAGGGCACACACTTGTGATTGAACTCTCTTTAGGCTCTAGCCAAACATGTTACTACTATTCTAGGTCCATATGTTATTGCAAGTGCATTCAAGTTCATTTAGTGTCTGTGCCATGATATTGGAGTGGCAACAAAGAATCACACAACATGTGTCCACTAGGCATGTTTCTACTAAGGTCTATCGTGACCAAATATACATTAATTACTATATGTGTCAACAACACATATACATCAAAGTTCTTCTAGTATGCGTTACATGACAATAATGTCCATAACACATGAACCATATCTAGCCATGCAACTACTTGCACGTACCGCTAGTGGATGCACATATCATGAACATTTCATATGCGTGTGTAAACATTAGCTAGCCTATGATGCTTGACTATCATATGGATCTCATGAACAATTAATGAGTCAAGAGAAGGGGGTTAAAAAGATTGAACCATCTCCAGGTATCATTATACCCACTTTGTATTAAGCATCCACCTCGGTTAGCTCACTCCTTGATCACGATGCGATCCCAGCTTCCCAATCCTCGCTCAAGCCAAAAGATAGCATAAACAAGTCATATACTAAGGTAGGATGCACTTCCAATCCAAAAAGAATTCATAAAATCCTATACTAAAGTTTATGGAATGTAAGGTTCCTCACAGGTTCCTTACAGGTTTCAAGACATGAATTTAGGTTCTACAAAAACAACTAATTTCACATAGTTTTTGTCACGCCCCGTGACCCGCCTATTTGGTCGGATTCGGGTCGTCAACAGACCGCCGAACGGACAGAGTTTCCCCTATACGTCCTAGGCATCGCAAACAGTACAATACAAGAGGTTCCAAACAGGAACAGTATTCATACAACGATTGCATAATGAAGATATCAAACAATATAAACAACTAAACTATTACAAGCATTCACATCACATGCTTTCTTTTTACATATTACATTTCCTTTTTCTTTTCTTCCAAATACAACCAAGATTATTACAATATTGTTTTACATCTTTTCTACAACCCCTAGCTAAGCCGACTTGGGGTAATGCTATTTTTGGTCTCGGTGGTAGGGTGCTATCTACGGAGCTACGCCCTTTCCTTGCATCGCCGCGCCGCTCACGTGTGAAACCTGTACCCCCAAAAACAACACGGGGGTTAGAACTATTATCCATAGTTCCCAGTGGGTACGGCCACCCAACAGAAAAGCTCGACCCACCAGGTCCGAAGGAAGCACTGCAACATATTAGTCCAACAAATATCCAATATATATATATATGCAAGTACTAAAATACATGTTATGCCTCTCAACATGCAACAATGAAATCATGCAACTATGCAAATCAACATGCAATAAGCTAAGTAGATCGACTGATTCTACTTTCAATCCTGCTATTCATAGCTCATCTAATTGACATCTAAGGTTTTCTCTATCTTAGATTCATGTCATTTACAATTCTACTCATAAGGTTCTATTTACCTTTATCAAGCTATCCACTTAACTCGGTCTTAAATCAATCATCCGCGGAATACCGTGCAAAACCAGGCTCAAGGTGAAGGACATCTCACTTGCACCTTAGCCTTAAGTCCACTCAACTGGGATGCCAACTAGGATGCCAATCCACTCTGCTGGGATTCATCAATAGCTTACAAGAATGTCATCCAATCTCACTGGCTAACCAAAAGGTTAAACCCCGACTCACTTTGAAAATCTCATAGGTGAGAAGAAGCTGCACTCGCACACCGAGACCGTCTGTGGAACAACTACATCTGCCCCGGGGCAACTACGTCTGCCTCCATCGTGAAGTACTCCGGAGGCCACTACTTGGGTGGAGCGACCACGCCAAGTAAAAAACAGACTAAGTGAGTATGATCCAATCCTCTCACTCGAGGATACCCTGTCTACTAGGTTTAACAACGACGCGGGAAATCTACTAATCCTTACAATAATGTGGGAAATCTACTAATCCTTACAATAATGTCACAAGTATCTCTACTACACTAGTTTCACATGGTACATATCCACCACTCGGGAAATCATCTATCCCTATGTTCATGTCATAGTGTCTCTACTACACTAGTCCAAATGCTACTCGATCTACTTGACAATCTACTAGTCCATATCGAGTATCATAGTTTTCACATGTCCTTGTTTTTCAACGTCGAATTCTCTAATCAACCTAGAGTTATCGACCCAAGTTCAACATGCATATGTCAATTAACATAATCCTCTATATGTCAATGTGCATTCCATCTAGTAATCCTACAATATGTCATCATGCACATATACCAACTAGCATCTCATGATATGTCAACATGCACATATACATCATCTAGCATAATCCAAAATATGCCAACATGCATTACATCTAGCATTTCTACAATATGTCAACATACATATGTTTGTCATCCAATGGTAGTCAAGCATCTCGCGCATTCATATAGCATCATTTTCATGCATTTATCTATCATTCATTTCATGCATTCATCTAGCATTTATTTTCCATGCATTCATCTAGCCATTAATTCACTATATGCATCAATAATAAACATCACTTCGCTTCGACATGGAAGCGAACTAAACATTTCGGTGAGCACAATCCACCTCGCAACGCTTTCCGATTGCTTGTCGACACTTGCAATCGGCCTACCGTAGCATACAATATCCGATTCGGCTCGATCTTGCAAACAATCACCAACCGTGCGTCAATCCGCGGAGTCGGGTTTTAAAGGGCTTCATCTAGATGCCACGATGCTACAAATCCGATTTTGCTATTTTTGGATGTCGCCTCAGCCCTCCAGGCGGAAACGAAGCTTAACGGTCCTTTTTCCCAATATCTTCACATAGCCTCGATGGATTGCCGAACCGTCTTCGCTAACACGTCAGAATACCTAGCAATTGGGTTTATATAGGTCCAATTTAGATCAAATATATTTACAAAACCCACATCTCTAACCCTAACATGAAAACAACCTCAAAATAATTCGAAATTAAATGGAGCATCATACTAGAAATACTATAGAGACCATTAGAACACTACACATCAAGGATTAAACCAAATCCTAAACACTTACCGAAATTGCGAATGCCGAGTCGAAAGCACGCCGCTCTACCGGACGCACGAAGACTCGAACCGTTGCTTCCAACGCGTTGACTAGCTCGCTCTCCGCCAACGCCACGAATTTGAGAGAGAGATCTAGAGAGACGAGAGAGATATTTAGAGAGAGAAAGGGAGGGTTTCTCTCTCCCTCCATATGTGCGTGTGTATGTGCTATGGGTGTGTGTTCGGTTGAAGGAGAAGAAGAAGGCAAATGCTTCTTTTATAATTAACACTCTCAAAACACTATTCATACTAGCAGTTTAGCAGCTCAGGATCAGATACCTTTCGCCGCCCCTTCTGAATGTCCGTTCATGCTCAAATTTGACAGTCAGGCTCGGTTTTTGCTAAATAAATGGAATATATCTTAACTTTTTAGTTTTAACCATTTTGGTTACCGAAAGCTCTACCGACAAAAAGTCTCTAGCAGATAGCAGTCGGATTTTATTTTTCACCTTCCGGGTGTCAGAATGACATGAAACTTTAAATCTAACCTCATAAAAATAATCTTGACATATTCCCAGATTTTCATAATTTTCTGACACTGTGAATTTTCTGCTAAAAATACCAGTCCCGTCTCTTACAAAAAATTCTAAATCTCCTGTTTTTATTCCGATTTCAGCACGAGTCATTCCAAACTTACATTTTACTTCTTTAAGTCCAATGAAAATAGTATATTCCACTATTTTTATTTACACTTAATTTTATATTACAATCTGGTACATTACAGTTTTAATTATCAATATCCGAAATGTGATTTTTAGGTTCCAAAATGTGACCACCGAACTTCATATATCTAGCTGAAGTTGAATATTGTAGAATTGATTTCAGAACTTCAATAAATAGCATCTAAAGCTTAAGATTTTCCAAGAATCTATAGGGTTTATAGAAATCTTTGATAAAATCCCAAAGATTGCACATCTTAACCCTAAATCTCTAAAAGCGGCCAATTAATCTACATGAACCCAACTTAGATACCCTATTTGGGTTTCCCAAAGTCCAAAAGGACTAAATGTTCAAGAAACTCATGCTACAATGCCACAAAATTAAGTATGGGGATAGAGGGGTACCTATTCTTTGATGATCAAAGATGAGAAGCCCATAAAAGATATGAAAAATGTCTTTATGAGCTCTATACATCGAAATCAGCCAAAGCAACCAAGTAAGAAGTACTCGTTGGCTAAGAAAATCATCTTAGAAAGTGATCGGCATCATATGACTGCAAATAAGAGGCAAATAAGAGGCACAGTAGAGTAGAGAAGTATAGTGAGTGAGTGAGAGAGAGAGAGAGAGAGAGAGAGAGAGAGAGAGAGAGAGAGAGAAGGTAGAGATGCTTCAAAGAGAAGAAATGGGAAGAAATGGGGGATTAGGGCTTCATAGTTTCCCATATATAGGAGTGTACATTTGCTCATAAGTCCCCCATTTTTCAACAAATTGATCCTACACGTAGATGAAAATGCACACTTAGGAATTTAGGTTTCCGAATGTGCTCTCCAAGCTCCATAACACAACTTAGTTTCGGAATCTCAAAATAGGTTACACAGAAATAGAGGTTGCCTACTATTGGGCTGCCCAAGTTTCGAAACATGACAAAAGGGTTCCGAAACCATTAAGGCATTTTTTATACTCTTTTGAAACTCTTGTTTTCGGTTTGTTTTTACCCCAACTAATTATAACGCATCATTTACTTCTCAAAAGCCTCCCTAACCCTATCTTATAGTATTTTGGTTTCACTTTGCCTATATAACTAAAGTTTAATGCACTACATTAACAATCCATGTTCTTGTTTTTTCCCAACTCGGCCCGCACAGCTCCTCATTGTGCAGGTTCTGGAATCCACATTTTCATTTCCGAAACTAAGTTAGGTTCCGGAACCTATATACAGGTTCTGCAGATCCTAAATCTCTTTACCATATTACTCAATTTCTAAGTTTCATGTTCTGAAAGCTAAAACCTCAAGCTAAAGTTTCCTTTTTCTTAACTTAGTCTCTTCTTTTCGCTTCCCTTTAAGAAATTTTTGGGTATTACAAGATCCATGCACAATAGGGAGCCACCTCCTTGTCACTTGATCCAAGGGTCAAAAAGTTGATAATAGCAACTTGATTTCTGCTATCAATAGTATTCTAGCTCTACTATATAAAAAAGTATGTGAATTATTTATGCCTTGGATTATGCAAGTGAGTCTTAAGAAATAATTGATTTTAATGGCGTAAGTAGTAAAAGAGAGTGCAAGGGGGAATACACCTAAATAAAAATCTAAAGTTTGATTATATCAACTGTAAGATAATCCATTTTCTTGCTTGTCGAAAATAGATGACAATAATTTCTATTTTTTCACATTGACATTTGTTAGAATTACTAATTCGTTTTCTCTGGAGATTATGCTCACAAATATAATTAATATGAGTGCTAAACATTTGTTGCAGGGAACTAGTGTTAACATCATTGTAGGTTCTCATGTATGGGTTGAAGACCCAGCAATAGCCTGGATTGATGGACAAGTTGTTAAGATAAATGGGGTGGATGCTGAGGTCCATACAACCAATGGAAAGACGGTAAATCCACTACCTGTGATATAACTTTACATTTGTCTCGAATATTGTAATCTCTCTCATATGCGTGCATGTGTCTATAGATCATTTTCTTTTTTCCTCGATCAATTTATTTATTGTAACCTAGGGGCATATTGGTTGGTCATCAAATGGAATGTGCTACATTATTGATTGTCTTATAAACTAGCTTGCACGTTTGACTTTTGTTCATGCCTTAGCCATCTCTAATGTGTGGCAAGTATATGAACAGAGTGGAATGACTTTATTTGTGACTTGTTTAAGCAAATATTATTCTATGTAATACAAAAGTCATTACAATTGTTTGCTTACTCTGATAAAATATATGATGGTCATATATTGTTCAACATTATATAAGATCTCCATAATAAAACACAAGAAGATTAGAAATATTTCATAGTACTGCACTTTACTTTTCTACCAAGAAAGATAGGCATACTAGATTTTAAATTAATGTTATAAGCACTTAAAAATTCAACCCGTTTGGCTTGTTCTACATCATTAACTATCGATAGCAAATGGGCCCTGTTGCCACCTATTTGTTTTCGATGATGGAGCCTTTAAATCGACGATCGACACCATTGAACATGATCTATACCACTTGAAGTATTTAGAAATCAAATTTCATACATTTTCGATATTGTTCTCTTATCCAACGAGTGGACACAAAAATGAACGGCTGAAAATGAATATTCTTTAACAAATTATGATAGGAGTCTTGTAATCAAGATCAAGAGTATAGATCTTGTTTTAAATAGTTTAAAGAATTTTCTAACAAAAATTCAATTGATTTGGATATCTTTACGCCGTTAAACGAGAAAACGTCTCATATCAGCCATTAAAATTACAAATTTTGAAACCCTTTGATTATTAGGCAAATGATGCCAAAAAGATTTGAAATTTGATTTCTAAACACTTCAAGTGGTATAGATCATGTTCAACGGTGCCGATCGTCGATTTGGAGGCTCTATCATCGAAAACAAATGGGTGGCAACGGAGCTCGTTTGCTATCGATAGTATTCTAGCTCAACTCTATATATATATATATATATATATATATATATATAGAGAGAGAGAGAGAGAGAGAGAGAGAGAGAGAGAGAGAGAGAGTTGGGCTAGAATGTTCATTCAATCTTAAACAGTTTTTAGAAACATCAATTGCTCTTGATTATATTTAGTATGTTATCAATTCAATGCTCCACTCTTTATCCGATGATCGAAAGGGTTCAAAATAGATAATATGAATTGTTTAGTAGTTTATTAGTGTAGAACAACCTATATTCATTATATTTTTAATTTAAAAAAATTTGTTTCCATTATCTAGATCACAATTGACAACTCCAATCTCGATTTGAATGCTCAAAAGTGAATAATGTTGTGATCAAAATTAAGTAATTATATACACACACATTGGGGAATAATCCCGGCAGTTAGCTTCTTAATATGTTTTCTTACATCATGAACAAACCTACTTGATCAACCTTTTTCGAAGAATCACATCAAAGAGGTAGGTTTCATCACCTCTTCTCTAATATTTGTGTCATATTTATCATTCTTATGCTTTTCAAGGAATCTATTCTAGTTATGCGATTTCTCAATTTGCTTACAACATTGTAAATTTCTCGTGTATTTGCCAACTAGACTTTACACCTAGTGAGCTACATCAGATGTGATTCTCTTTTGCTAATTTTTTTAAAAAATATTTGGGTCATAGGTTGTTGCAAATTTATCAAAACTATATCCAAAGGATATGGAAGCTCCTGCAGGCGGAGTTGATGACATGACAAAACTATCATATCTGCATGAACCTGGAGTTTTGCAGAACTTAGCAACAAGATATGAACTCAATGAAATCTATGTAAGATAACGTTCTTTGTATTGTTCATTTTTCACAAATGTTCTATATAGAATAAATGTGGTTTAACAAGTTCCCATGTACATCTCTGACGTCTAGCATGTCGACAGACTTATACAGGAAATATTCTTATTGCCGTGAATCCCTTTCAAAGATTACCGCATTTATATGATTCTCACATGATGGAACAATACAAAGGTGCTCCATTTGGAGAGCTAAGTCCTCATGTTTTTGCAGTGGCAGACGTTGCTTACAGGTAAGTGCCGTTTCTTTCTCTTGTTTAGATAGTTATTCTTGACTCAAACCAAATGACTTATACTCTCCATGCCAATGGGGACAGGGCAATGATAAATGAGGAAAAGAGCAACTCTATCCTAGTTAGTGGTGAAAGCGGTGCAGGTAAAACTGAAACTACCAAAATGCTAATGCGCTATCTGGCTTATTTGGGAGGGCGTGTTGCAACTGAAGGACGAACAGTAGAGCAACAAGTCTTGGAAGTAAGATAACTAGATACAACTAATAAAGCAATCTGATGTATTTTTTTTTAGATTTGTTTTGTTTTTTTTTGTACGTAAAGCCTCATACAAAGTTTATCCAATATGATTATAGTCGAACCCAGTGCTCGAGGCTTTTGGCAATGCAAAAACTGTTAGAAACAACAATTCCAGGTCAGTTGTCTAATAAAAATTTTATATTACTTTTTTAGGTACTTGTTATAAAATACAAAAAATTATATTACTCTTTTGGGTACTTGTTATAAAATACAAAGAATTATATTACTTTTTTGGGTACTTGTTATAAAATACAAAGACTTATATTACTTTTTTGGGTACTTGTTATAAAATGATTGTATATATCTTTTTTTACTTTTATCTTTTTTGTTGAAACAGTCGTTTTGGCAAGTTTGTTGAGATTCAATTTGATAAGCAAGGTAGGATATCAGGCGCTGCCATTAGAACCTACCTTCTCGAAAGGTCTCGAGTTTGCCAAATATCTGATCCTGAGCGTAACTATCACTGTTTTTACCTACTTTGTGCCGCACCTCCAGAGGTAAACTTCTATGTAACTACAAAATATTGCTTATAAACTTGATCTTTCAATGATGCTAATTGATGTTACAACTACTACAAATATAGCTTGTCTCTATGTAATAATCTATACTATCTCTTTACTTTCAATCTCCAGGAGATTGAAAAGTATAAGCTGGGCAATCCAAAATCATTTCACTATCTCAACCAATCAAACTGCTATGAATTAGTTGGTGTAAGTGATGCCCATGATTATTTAGCCACTCGGAGAGCCATGGATGTTGTTGGAATTAGTGCACAGGAACAGGTGGAGTTCATACTATATAACTAATAATATTTCAACAAATCACTAATTGAAGTAATATTAAACTATTAACTAATATGTTTCCTATATAAATTTATGTAGGATGCTATTTTTAGGGTTGTTGCGGCAATTCTTCATCTTGGTAACATTGAATTTGCTAAGGGTCAAGAAATTGATTCCTCAATCCCAAAAGATGACAAATCCAAATTCCATCTCAAGATGACTGCGGAGCTTCTGATGTACATGTTTTGTTATTTCTCTCTCTCTCTCTCTCTCTCTCTCTCTCTCTCTCTCTCTCTCTCTATCTATCTATCTATTTTTTCTCCTTTTTATTTGGTTTGATTATTGTTATGAGACTGTTCTTCATTACACTCTCTTATAATCAATCTGGTGTTGTTCCACTTTAGGTGTAATCCTGAGGTATTGGAAGATGCCCTCTGCAAGCGTGTAATGATAACCCCTGAAGAAATAATCAAAAGAACCCTCGATCCTCTCAATGCAACAGTAAGCAGGGATGGTTTAGCTAAGACAATATACTCTCGCTTATTTGACTGGTAATATGAGTTTATAGATGATTGGAGTTAGTGTTTTTTTTATTATTCATGTTTTAAAGATAGAAGAAGAACTTAGTAGGATATCTTATTCTAATTTTAACAATCACTGCATCATCTTTTAGGCTCGTTGATAAAATCAATGTTTCCATTGGGCAAGATCCAGACTCTAAGTCTCTAATTGGGGTTCTTGACATATATGGTTTTGAGAGCTTCAAAACAAACAGGTATAATTTTTTTCATAAGAAAAGGAATTTGTCTAATTTTTCAGTCAATTTTTGATATGATAGAAACTTTCTCTTCCTCCTACTTCTTTCTCATTTTCATACTACAATTCTCACAGCTTTGAACAATTTTGTATCAACTACACAAATGAGAAGCTACAACAACATTTTAACCAGGTAAAGTTTACCTGCATGAAATGCTATTTTCTTTTTATTAGTTGCTTACTAACATTTCTCCGCTTGCTCTTAATTTGTTTATACTACTTTACAGCATGTTTTCAAGATGGAACAAGAGGAGTATACTAAAGAAAAAATTGATTGGAGTTACATTGAGTTTGTTGATAACCAAGATGTCCTTGACCTCCTTGAGAAGGTTTGTTTCTTATATTTAGCTACGAACTTTTATTTATATGTTTTAATTTTTGTTTCTTAAATAAGTCAGGTAGCCACGGAGTATCTTTTACTAATATTTTACCAATCAAGTAAAAATACTATAATAAAAAACTATCATTTTGAATTGGGACCCTTTTACTTTTGTAATAATTCTAATTATTTTTTTTAAATAAAATTACACTAATTAATAATTAACAGCTAATAGAGTTATTACCTTTGATACACTATTTAACCTAACTAAGTAAAATATCTCAACAAAAAACAAAAAAAGATTGGAAGTTAAAAATGTCTCAATAAAAAAAAAGTAAAATTTGAGGATTCTATTTCAACTTCGCACTGGGTCAGAACAGTTTCCTTCAGTCTGCCACTTCTTATGGTTCCTCAAGCTTGTCACACCTCAAAACACATTTTTTGGACCTGCTCGAACATGTGCTATTATCACTAAACGGGCAAGATTTTTTCTACCTATACAAAACTATAATATACACCAATCAGTACATTTCTTACAAGAATAAGTACAAGCAAGTACCGAACTTAATTAACTTCTAATTAAATCTTTTATAATATCATTACATTTGATCTTATATTGACAAGTCCCCAAAATAGTACATGTTTCATTATTCTTATAAAATCATACTCTCTAGACCAACTCGTAGATGATCCATTTAGCTCGCAATACCCTTGTCGCAGTCACGCATCTTACTAGCAATGGAAGGCTAAAAGCAACAATAATAATAGGATGAGAACTTGAAATAAGTTCCTAGTGGATGCAATTGTTGAAAATGATGCTCTACACCCACTTAATCTATGGGAGGTATATGTTGATCAACAATAAATAATGAAAACTACTACTACAGTAAAGATATATAAAGAAATGTACAACTGCTATACCAAGATACAACTATGCCAAGTAAGATGTAATTATGCCAATGTCCAAGGAAAGATTTACTCAAGTCATTATTTTAACTCTAATCGACTTATTAGTTTGCTTCCAATACCATTCTAAACATGTTAGAGAGAGCCGAGAGTGATCGAAACTCTTTCTAATTGATAAGTACTTGGTCAAAGGTGATTATACTTCCTCAAGCGATGACATGAGGGAGTCGAGGGTGATCGAGCTTCTCCCATGATGACTTATAGAAGGTCGTGACTTGTAGGGTTGCAATCCCCACAAACAACGTCAATGCTTGTTACTTAGTTTACATGCTAGGTTTCAATTGATGATAGGGTCAATCTACGAGTTCATTCACATATTTATTTCTTCTCCAAAAATAAGGTCTCATAGTTTGCTTACACTTTGCTAAGTTTATAACCATATGTTTTCGACTATGTTCAATGCCACTACCATGTCCACTAAGTTCATATGTCCTTATTATTGTGTTCTACTTATGAAGAATGCAACCAAAACAATATAGCATAACAAAAGAGAATGAAAACTCCTATATGCTTTGGTCATGTACCTATAACCCCTCAAAAATTTTCCAAAACTTACCTCATGCAAAACCTATCAAGATTAACCTTCTCTTACTCAAGATAATATGGAAGCTCTTACTCAAGATAATATGGAAGTGTAGGCTACATACATAGAAATAAGAATACTTTAAACAAATAAAAGATCAAACCCATCTAGGTGACATTCCCCACTTTGTCTTTGAAAACCCTCTTTGGAAGTATCTCTTGAGTTCTTGAGGCTTCCAAGAAACCGTGAAAAGGGAGTTCAAACCAAGTTAAAACCTTTGAAAGCTCATTTAGAAAATCCCAAAATTGAATCCTAAAAACTTCAACTCACCTCTACTCTTCCAAACAAGAGAAATGAGACTTGGGAAAGTTGCTTCTTCCTTCTAGAGCTCCTTCCAAGTGCCTTTATCCTTCTCCAACCTTACTAGAAGATAGAGCTCCAAAGTTCCAACAATGGTAGCCTAAGGTTCCTTTTCTCTTTAAAGAAAGAGAGGTGGGGGAGGGAGAGGATGTCAACTTATGCCTATATTGTCACGCCCTGAACCCGAGGCGCAACAGACGCCGCATACCTGCTAAACTAGCAAATTTGCAAGGCTACAAAACCAGACAGAAACTAGCAAAAAATGATTACCACTTTTTCACTAAATTCAAATAATCAAAGATGCGACTAAGAAATTGAATTTCAACTAGAACCAAACTGAATTCTAACGTCTATAAAACTAAAGCTTACTACGAGATACAAGAGAAATTCGGTCCATTAAATACCATAATTAAAAAAGGTAGGTACGAAGAAATAACGAAACAAAAGCAGATAACAAACGATCATCCACGTAGTCCAAAGATTCACATCCGAAAATACTAGATATAGAAATAAAAGAGACTAAAATCAAAACTAGCTACGTCTAACGTTCACTCGGTCCCTACCCTGCCTTGCGAATCAATCTCGAAACTTGGATAAGCAACCATACACCACATTAGTTGGATTAAGCATACAAATAAATAAATACAAAAATTAATTTAAGCGACTGATTTTTAATTTGCAAAATTTCAGAAAGCAAGAATTATCCAACCTTAAAATTCTGATCAGATTGAAACTATGAATTTACAAAGCATTTCTCTTTCAGTAATTAAACACAATAAATATTAAGTCTCTGGCAACTAGCTTTATTGTGTGATCCGTTGGTAAGATCCAGAGGCACCTGGAGGCGCAAACAGAACAGAGGCACCCGAAGGTGCATGTACAAAACAGAGGCACTTGAAAGCGCAATTACAAAACAGAGGCGCGGATAGGCGCAGGCACTCGAGGGCGCAATACAAAGGCGAAGCTTGCTTCTATAAAAAATACATGTCGACATGGCCAACATTAGCATAGTAAAATACCAAGAGACATTATGATTCAAAATTATCCAGTTACTAATTTATAGAACAGATTATCAAATTTCAAAAATTCTTGTGTTAAAAGAATTTGTCAATCACAGCAGAAGTTCAGTTCTCAAATATGTTTAGTAATATGCTTGACCCTTAAGTTAGAATCTACAAAATAAAAATTTTTACACAATCAAAGTGTTTTCCTAAATTATTTAGCGAAAAATTAACGGGTGTCCAGTTCGCTTACCTCAAAAGCGGCTTCTAAGCTAAAAAGCTATCCAGTCGAAAATTGCATGAAAAATCAATCACCGGAACCTAAAATAGAGAAATACGATTTTCTATAAGCTACTTAAAATAAAATTATAAAGAGGACATATATACATTTAGAAGGCAAGCTTATACAAAAATTTGAATTCGGATAGGCTCACATAGGTCGACAATGTCGGCTACAAATGCATGCAAAAGGTCAAGATGAAGCACGAAAGAGATTTAGAATAATAAATTCGATGAAACTCAATTAACAATCAAGAGGATAATGAGTTTCAAAGATTAAAATATTCAAAGAAGCAAGATAACATGAATGAAGTTTTAAATAATAAACGAAGGATCTAATGCTCGAAAAGAGGGTTTTCAAATGTTGAAACATTGATTTGCAATCAATAATTAGATAGAATCAAGATTAGAAATAAAAACAATATATGCCTTCTCTTAGGCATTTTGTCGAACATGTAACGGACTTTCCAATAATATGTAGAATATGCAGAATTTAATACCTAAATCACATAGAGAATACATGGTAAAAAATTACTAATATGATCAATCTATATTTAGGTAGATACCAATCAGATTTGAACGATCTTAGAAATAATCATCAAAGAAGAACACCTAACAACAATCACATAATTATCAATAAAATTTAGATGCTTTCAAGAATAGGTGTAGAGACAAGAATGAAAGGAATGAACCTTCTTAAGGATAGAAATGACGACGATGAAATGTCGTCGACGGCGAATCGAAAATGCCGATGGATGAGGATTGCGGCGGTGGCCGTGAACGATGGCGACGACGATGACGACGGTGATCGGGATGATGTTGGCGCGCATGCGGGAGAAGAGGGAGGGCCGTACGGACGTGAGGGGCAAGAGAGAGAAAGAGGGAAAATGAGAGGTGGGCTCGGCTGAGGGGGAATTAGGGACTAGTGTTTAATTAGACACAATATGCCACCGAGTCCCTCAACAATTGGTATTTACAAAAAGGGTCCAAATTTAAAAGAATAAGGGTCAAAGTAAAAGGAAAAAGTACGGGGTGTTATAATTGCAACGACCCGACCCGCTAGCAACAAATAACTCATTGGGCTCAAACCATCGGCCCAAACTACTTAAGCCCAGTAATTATTACTAGCATATAGGCCTTATATAAACTGATCGAAATCAGTATCCCATCCGATGTAGGACTATTAGGGCGTTACAAACATCCCCTGTTTAGACCCTGACGTTCTCATCGGGTCCAAACCAAATCACAGACAGACAAAATAGGACCAGAATTAACAGGCGATGTGAGATTCTAGAGGTGGCTCCTACGGGTTCAAGAGGTGGCTCCCACTAAATTCGTTGGTGTAGCACTTTGTCCCGCATAGCACTTAGCTCTCACACTTCCGACTCGTATTCGGCTCTGATACCAAATTGCAATGACCTAACCCACTAGCAACTTGTTGGGCCCAAACCACCAGCCCAAAATACTTAAGTCCAGTTATTATTACTAGCGTGTAGGCCTTATATAAATGGATCGGAATCAGTATTCCATCTAATGTGGGACTATTGGGGCGTTACAAATATGTAGGATATATCAGTAGCCCTACTAAGATAATGAGATACATATATACCCTGCAGAACCTACAATTACATATAACTAGACCTGGCAAACAGGCAGGTTAGGTAATCCACAGGCGGGCCATTATACACGCGGGTTATTTGGGCATGGCTTTTAGGGTTTAGGCAATTTTTAGGGGTTTAGGGTTTAGTGTTTTAGTGTTTTAGGGTTTAGGGTTTAAGGTCTAGGGTCTAGGGTCTAGGGTCTAGAATATTGCACCAACAACAGGGTTTAGGGTTTTAGGGGTTTAAGGTTTAGGATTTTAGGGTTTTAGGGTTAGGGTGAAAGAGGTGTGTTGGCTATGATTGTGAATATATAGGAGTGCTGTAATTGCACTTAGGCCCCCCAAATTATTTATATTTGCAAATAACGAACTGCTACCTCCACGCTAGGTTTCCAGTACTCCCCTGATCTTTTGAGCGCCCGAAAGGTCTAAGCTACAACTCTAGAGCCCTTGGGTTCAGCATCCGAAAGTTGATCCAGATGCCCACCCTGTCTGCCCAATGCTGATTTTATATGCCAGTAGGGCAAACCGAGCACCCAATTAATTAATGAGCTGAGTGACCCTCCTCTCGGGTTGAGCATCTAGAAGTTGAACATAGCGCCCACATGAGCAGTCCGAAAGGATTTCAAATGTCCACAGGACGATTTAAAGCATGAATGTTTAATCCTTCACAAATCTATGCTCTTAGGTAGAGCGTCTGCTAGAATCGAGCACTTGACCAAACTATCTAAAAGGTTTCATGTCGCACCCCAATAATCCCACATCAGATATGAATGGGGATGTGATTGGATATTTAAGAGACTTAGACACTAGTAATAATAACTGGGCTTAAGCATTTTGGGCTGGTGATTTGGGCCCAACGAGTTATTGTTGCTAGTGGGCTAGGTCGTTACATTTGGTATCAGAGCTAGTTCACTAGCCATAAGTGTGAAATGAGTCTTGGCTGAGCCAGGGTTGGAATGACAGACTAAGTCAGGGCCGGTGATTGACAGACTAAGTCAAGGTCGGAATGACAAAGGCTAGCGAGATAAGTCTCACATCGCCTGGTGATCTTGGGCTATGTGTGTTTAAGGCTGATGAGGACGTCAGGGTCTAAACGGGGGAGTCTGTGACACCCCTATAGTCCCATATCGGATGGGAACGGGGTTGTCATTAGGTTTATAAGAGGACTCCACCTTAATAATAATAACTGGGCTTAAGATTTTGGGCCGGTGGTTTAGGCCCAACGAGTTATTATTGCTAGCTGGTCGGGTTGTTACATTTGGTATCAAAGCCAGTTCACCAGCCAGTAATATGTGACGAGTCTTGGCTGAGTCAGGGTCTGAAAGACAATGTGATAGGCTATGTCGGAGTCTGAATGACAAGGTGACCGGCTATGCCAGCATCTAGATGACAAGGCTAGCGAGATGGGTCTCACATCGCCTGGTGATCTTGGGCTGTGTGTGTGATTGGACTAACGAGGACGTCAGGGCCTTAACGGGGGGAGTCTGTCACACCCCAATAATCCCACATCAGATATGAATGAGAATGTGATTGAGTATATAAGAGACTTAAACACTAGTAATAATAACTGGGCGTAAGCATGTTGGGCCGATGGTTTGGGCCCAACGAGTTATTGTTACTAGTGGCTGGGTCATTACATTTCATGTGCCCAAAATACTTATTTCGTTTTCTGGAAAGTTTGGAATCA
The DNA here is from genome assembly GCF_001540865.1 of Ananas comosus. NCBI lineage: Eukaryota > Viridiplantae > Streptophyta > Magnoliopsida > Poales > Bromeliaceae > Ananas > Ananas comosus. The sequence goes on from NC_033622.1 coordinate 8,962,144, forward strand.
TATTTTTACTTATTTCAAAACTTTGTTTTGATCCGATTTAATTCCAACTGATTCCAAACTCAATCTAAACTTCTCCAACCCTATTTTAGTCATGCCTACATGACTTTAATATGTACCTTGCCAATTTCGCTAAAGTTTGGCACACTATACTGAGTTTCAGTACATTATAGGCTGGAGTGAGAAAGAGTGGAAAAGTTTTTGTGTGTGCATGAAACAGTGAGAAAGAACACACATATACATTTGTAGGGCCATGCGTAGGGCTGGCAAATGAGCGAGCCGGCTCGCGTTCGACTCGCGTTCGACTCGATACTTGGCTCGCTCGAGCTAGACTCGAAATTAAATGAGCTGAGCTTGAACAAAGAAAAAGGCTCGAAATTCATTTCAAGCCAAGCTTGAGTATCAGCTATTATTAATAATGTCCATGGTCTTTTATTCCAATCCGATGTGGGACTATTAGGGTGTCACGGATAAAGTTGTCCAAAATACTCGATATACCGTACCAAATCCGGATCCTACCCGAACCCTATCCGGATCTGAACCTGACCCGATAAAAAATGGATAGTATAAGGCTAAAAAAAATTATCTATTAAAATTTTGAGTATGGGTCCAGATACTTTTTACCCGTACCTGACTTGGACCTGACCCGAACCCAACCTTTTAATGAGTAGGATTCGGAAGAGTTTCCAAATCTGGACCCTGAACTGGACTCGGATCCAGACCGAGTGAAATACCTAATAATAAATAAAAAAATTTGAAGTTGATGGATCAATGTTAATAGAACTTACAAATGAAGGATCTCTATATATTTTTATCATAGTGAAAACCCTAGTCGCTCTATTTACTTTTTTTTTATTTTTTATTTTACTTTTTGCTGATGCCAAAATTAAAATTAACACGCCGACCTAACCCACATATGAGCTAAAGAAATAAGGACACGTGATACACCAGGAGTCGGTAATAAGGTGCCTGAAGGTCAAGAGCGTTTAGGCGGGAACGGTTGAGAAATAAGGCGTAACTTCCATGTGAAGTGGGGCGTAACTTCCATGTGAAGTGGGGCGTAACTTCCATGTGAAGTGGGGCATAACTTCCATGGTCATGGCTACACCATTTTCCCTACTACAATAACCAACTAATAATGTGAGCTGATAAGATATTATAAATAGTAACTTTGAAGCCTGTAATAGGGGTCTTTCTCCCCCCTGAACGAGAAGACCACCATATTTTCAATACTTTTCTTTCCTGCATTTATCATTTTCTAGGAGTAGTTTACATGTAATCTTTTTTTTACCCACATTTACTGCTTTCCTAGGAGTAGTTTTTAAGTTAGATCTCTCGAGTCTGTATGCCCTACGGGCACACTCTGTTGTAATCTAGATTTTCAGAGTCTGTATGCCCTTTGGGCACACTCTATTTTATTAATATATGCATTCGACTCTTTCAACCGACCAGTTACTATGTATTCCATATATTCGGCTCATCAACCGACCCAAAATCTTGTGCATTCTGTACATTCGGCTCTTCCAGCTGAACCGAGTCTATAGTAAAGGTCTTCGAACTCGGCTGATCCGATCCCTCGTCAGCCAAATCGCTTGATCCAGTCGAAGGACGCAAACTTCGAGGGTCACTAATCGTAGCCGTTCCGCATCCCTACACTCTTCCCGAGGAGGATCTTTGACCGGGTCAAAGAATAAGGACGTTCGGCTCCTAACAATTTTTGGCACGCCCGGTGGGAGACCAATTTAGGTAAATTTATATTTTTATTGAAATTATGGCTGACGATAATGCTATGAACCTCCGGAATAGAGCCATTCCCAGGCCTTCAGGGAATGACCAAGCTAGTAGCACCGAAAATACGAATGAGAATCAGGCGGTACTACTTGTTGGAGGAGAGACTAGTGAACAGTCGGTTCATCAAGAGCCGAGTCTAATTCAGGCACTCGGCTAGATGACCCTAGTCCTGCAAACTGTAGATCAAAATATCCATCAAACTACCGCTCGACTAGACGCGGTGCTGGCAGCCATCACAGCCTACAATGAAAATATTATTCGAATCAGACAAGTACTTACCCGAAACGAGCAACCTTATGGGAGGCAATAGGGGCCCTTAACTGTGCTGGTGCAACAAAATCCCATCACGCCGGCGGTCTCATAGGCACAACCCCAAATGGCTCCTTTCCAGACTATTTATAGGCCGGCAAATATAAATGTCGACCCGTACTCGGAGATTGCATCAGGTTTACCTCCTTCACCAGCTTACCAGCCCTAAAATGTAGCGGCTAGGGCTGGGGGGCAGGCCCCAAATGTACAAGGGATCAACCCTGTGGTACAAAATTTCGGTCTACCGCAAAGACCAAATATAGCACAAGCGCAAGCACAAGTTCCCTTACAGGGGAACAATAATGAAATCTATGCACAGATCGAAGAAGCCATCCGAAATACTTTCGGAGTAGGTGCAAGGCCGGCAATGCGGCCTATATTTAGATAACCCTATCTTGCGAATATAGACGCAGAGCATCCATACCCGGCAAATTGGAAAATGCTAAAATTTAACAAATTTTCTGGGGATGAGACCAAAAACACGGTCGAACATGTTGCACAGTTTACGGCACAATGCCGAGAAGCCGTTGCAGATCCGCTTTTAAAACTTCGATTATTTAACACGTCATTAACTAAAACGGCGTTTACTTGGTACACAAATTTACCAGCCAATTCCGTTTGAGATTGGGACGAACTAGAAAGAAAATTTCATGAGCAATTCCATAGGTCGGAGCCACAATTATCGGTCGCCGATTTGGCTTTATACCGACAAAAGTCAGGTGAAACGGTCGAAGAGTATTTGAACCGTTTCAAAATAGCCAAAATTTGGTGTTTTATGAGAATGCCGAAATCAGAGTTCGCCAAAATGGTGTTAAATGATCTACATTTTAAGATAAAAGACCATTTTGAAGATAAATATTTTTCTAACATATTTGATCTAGGTGTTAGAGTTGCCTAATGTGAGCAATTCTGGAAGGAAAGTGAGGACGATCGACTACAATGGAGCCGATATAAAAATCAAAGCAAAGGCAAGGAGAAATCCTTGCTAGAAGAACAGTTGGTTCAAAAAGAGCTGAGCCAATCAAGTGAAAGTGAAGAATTGGCTGATAAAGCCGAGGTATATGCGGCTGGTAAAGAGTCACTTTCTTCAAGGAGAAATCCTTGATAGAAGAACATTCGGTTCAAGAACAGCCGAACCAATCGAGTAAAAGTAAAGAATCGACTGATGAAACCGAGGTATATGTGGCTGGGATAATAAAGAGCCGTTTTTTTTAAACCGACCAAAACCAGCGAAACTAAAGCTTGAGTCTCGGCTGTGCCATTGAGCAGTCGATTTGGCACCAATAGTCATCCGAATGTTCATTCGAAAGACTATTGGGGGGGCATTATTAATGCCAAAATTAAAATTAACACGCCGACCTAACCCACATATGAATTAAAGAAATAAGGACACGTGGTACACCAGGAGTCGGCAATAAGGTGTCTGAAGGTCAAGAGCGTTTAGACGGGAACAGTTGAGAAGTGGGGCGTAACTTCCATGTGAAGTAGGGCGTAACTTTCATGTGAAGTGGAGCGTAACTTCCATGTGAAGTGGGGCGTAACTTCCATGAGAAGTGGGGCGTAACTTCCATGAGAAGTGGGGCATAACTTCCATCATGGCTACACCACTTCCCCCACTACTATAACCAACTAATAATGTGGGCTGATAAGATATTATAAATAGTAAATTTGAAGCCTGTAATAGGGATCTTTCTCCCCCCTGAACGAGAAGACCACCGCATTTTTAATACTTTTCTTTCCTACATTTATCGTTTTTTAGGAGAAGTTTACATGTAATCATTTTTTTACCCGCATTTACTGCTTTCCTAGAAGTAATTTTTAAGTTAGATCTCTGGAGTCTGTATGCCTCATGGGCACACTCTGTTGTAATCTAGATTTTCTGAGTCTGCATGCCCTTCGGGCACACTCTGTTTTATTAATATATAAAGGCACTCGGCTCTTTCAGCCGACCAATCACTGTGTATTCCATATATTCGGCTCATTAGCCGACCCAAAATCTTGTGCATTCTGTACATTCGGCTCTTCAAGCCGAACCGAGTCTATAGTAAAGATCTTCGAACTCGGCTGATCCGATCCCTCATCAGCCGAATCGCTTGATCCAGTCGAAGGGCGCAAACTTCGAGGGTCACTAATCGTAGCCGTTCCGCATCCCTACACTCTTCCCGAGGAGGATCTTTGATCGGGTCAAAGAATAAGGACGTTCGGCTCCTAACACGTTTTTTTTAAATTCTAGCTATTTACTGCTTGAATCTTTCTTTTGAACAAATTTTATTAGACTATGTGCAACTAATTAAAATGCAAGTTTTTTATAGTTAAAGATTTATGGTTTTCTCATAGATGGTTTAATAAAGTTTATAAAAAGTATATGCATACGGGTATTCGTACCGGATCTAGTTTCGATCCGTACCCGATCCATACCCGGTCTTAAGCGGGTAGTATACGGATAGTCACTACCCAAACCCGCTCAAATAGACCCGATGGGCATATTATTAAATTAAGTACCAGACCCAAACCTTATCCGGATTTAAATGGGTAGGGTATATATATTTTTTCTATCTATTTCTTTTTAGGGTCAGGGTATAGTATATCAACTACCCAGACCCGACCCTATCCACAGACACCTTTAGTCACAGACTCCCTCGATTTAGGCTTGACATCCTCATCACCATAAAATCACCAGGTGATGTAAGACTTGTCTTGCTAGTTTTGTTATTCAGACCTTGATATAGCCCGTTATTCCTAAATCCTAGCTCAGCCGAGACTCATATCACACTTCTAGCTAGTTATTGGCTCTGATACCAAATGTAACGACCTGACATGCTAGTAATAATAACTCGTTAGGCCCAAACCATCGGCCAAAATGCATAAGCCTAGTTATTATTACTAATGTCCGTGATCTCTTGTATATTGAATCAGAAACCCATTCGCATCCTATGTAAAACTATGGGTGCCAAAGAAAGCGATTATTAAGATAATAGCCGAACTTAATCTCTTTCTTTATCTATATATCTATACTATATATAAAAGCACGTATTTTAAATCTAGATTTGTTGAGAGGCCCTTTTTTCGCGTAAAAAAAAATTTTAGTTCATCTTTTTTCTTATGCAAAAAAGATCATTGGGCCACGCGGGTTCTCCATAATAATTATGTCCCAAAAAAAAATCATAATGAAACAAACTTTTAATTCTCCTTTTTTTTCTAACGGATAATTTTTTTATTAAATATTTGTATATCATTCAATATTTTTTCATTTTAAAATGAAGATTATCTCAATCCTATCAACTAATATTTAGTTGTTATATTAACTTTTATTAATTGCAAACAATAATCATATTCAACTTTAATTTAAAACATATATCTAAATTTTTATTTTATTTTATTTTAAATTTTTATTTCATCTAAAATTCAAAGTTGAAATTTAATTATATAATTTAAATTTAAACTTATGAATTTTTTAATTAAATTAAAATTTGATTTAAATCATAAAATAAATTTATTTTGGATATTGAATTTGAATTAACAGTTAAAAAATTCTAATTAAATTGGACTAAAATTTTTTTTTATTTTGAATTAAATATGAATCAATATTTCGGTGCTTTTAGTTTGAAACATATACTAGGATTTTAGATTCCTTATAAATCGAAAAATATAGAAAAACATTTCATGTATATAAAAAGAAAAAAAATAGAACTATATAATTATTGTCAACAACAACTATTTGAATTTGAATTCGAATATGGGATATTTTCGAATAAAATATAAAAGATGAATTTACTTTTTAGAAACTATAAACTTTTGGAGAATTAAAATTTACAAGTTTATGTTGAAAAACCATCATACTTATCCAATTTTCTGCCAACTGAAAGATATGTACTGTAAATTATTCTTCGTAGGCGCCTTATAAAGAATATTACGTTGTCACGCCCCGCTCTCCGCCAATTTGGTCGGGTTCGGGCCACGTCAACAGACGCCGAACGGATAAGGCCTCCCTTGCCTGCCCAAGGCTCCAACCACAAGTATAATTAAGCAATCAAACAAAGAAATTTGCAATTATACAAGGCTTACACGAGGGCAAGCAATAACGAAAGCGAAAGCTCTAAGCTAAAACATACAACCATATATAATATTTGATTACATTTAAACCAAATACTAGTAAACTAAACTATTACATCCATTTGCTTTCATTCATAATATTTTTTACATCATAATCGTTCTCCAAAAATACATGATTTGCTTTCAACTTTTATAACTATAGATCAACAAAATAAAAGTTGAAACATGTACTCAAAAGGAATGACTATGTCACGCCNAAAAATATGAAACTTTAAATCTAGCCTCATTAAAATATTTCTGGCATCCCCGCCAATTTTCATAATTTTCTGAGACTGTGCATTTTCTGCTAATTTTTCTGTCCCGTTTCCAACAGAAAATTCTAGATCTTCTGTTTTCATCCCGATTTCAGCACAAGTCACTTCTGACTTATGTTTTACTTCTCTGAATCCAATAAAATAGTATCTCATACTATTTTTACTTATTTTCACTTTTATATTAAAAATCCGGTATGTTACATTCCACCGCAGCCTCACCGGAACCATTTAAATGGCTTTCCAATCGAACGTACACTGTAACCTCATGATTTTCGAAGTCCGGTATCTTACAGACTAAATGCATATACTCCGGTGGCCACTAGCTATGGCGCAATACCCTTGCCTCGACCCTCTGCCGCCCCGCTCGCGCTCGGATCTGTAGGGTTAGTGGTGTGAGAACTACAACGAAGTTTCCAGTGGGTTCGACAACCGACCTCGCCGACTTACCCACTAGGTCTATTTACGCATAAGTATTTCAAAGAAAGAGAAATAGTAACCATACTAATGTTAATACTATGCCTGCAAGAAAGCTGTCAGAAGATATATAATCAAATAAGGAATGATTATGCATGCATGCTTTTCCATGATTTTACTTTGGCTTTTACCCAATCTTACCGGTTAACCTTGTTAACCCCAATAACTCACAACCCAAAATCTCTTTCGTTCGGGGAGGCTCTAAGCACTGCAAGACCCGAGGGACCGTCTTCGGGGACCGCGCTCCCCGTGGTGACAATTCCGGAACGCACCGCTTGAGGGGGAGCTACCACCCTCCAGCCAAGACTTATCGTGAGTATTGATCCAATTCCCACTTAGAAAATGTATAGCCACTAGCCACAATGCCAGTATCATAATGATTTTTACCTATTTATTCATGCCACTCTCTAGGTCATTCTTGTCATAATGCCACTAATTGTTAAAACTTGTTTAACGAGTCATTTCTCGATGTCAATCTTGTCTCTATTGTCAATGTTACCTTTGTTTACTATTATCATAGTCTCGGTCTCACATTCACACAAGTATAGGGTCCTCCCACAAACATGTCCACTATGGTTCATATCAATCTCTATGTTCATCTACGTTAGAAGCATGTAATTGAAGTCCAACCATCTTTCACAAGTAATTAACCCTAATATGCATGAATGATTATTGACATAATGCTCAAATAAAAGGTGAGATAGACATAGAAGGGAATCGAACGATTCCGGAGTACACCCCCTCCACGAATAATTGTAGAAGGGTTGTAGTTCGACTCTCGTGCTCTACGAACTCCGATCCCGCATGCTACGGCGGTCTACAATAATTTTAGAGCCAAATTAGGCTTTATACTACAAATTCATATCTAGTCTTTTCGTTTCGACGAACGGAGTTGTCCCACGCGTCGGGAATGCCCCCAATTAGGTTTTGAAGAGGTCAATTTATCTCGAAAACACTCGGAGGCAAAAGCCCCAAAATCCATGCCCTAATAATGTCATATAGGGTTTTCTCCTAGATTGATCTCATTCCTAAGCAAAAGTTAGCTTAGAATCAACTAGGAAGCATTCTAATACCATCACAAAGCCATTCCAAGCATCCCTAGGGCATCTACTTTAAACCCTAGGTGTTCACCATTAGAGCACATGAAGCTCCTATGGGTTTCATGGTGTTCATGGCACTAAAGGGTTTCTAAAGCCTCTAAGAAGCTCAAAACACTAAAACTTAGGGTCTAAAACCAAACTCTAGAAGTAATCTTGCAAGAACTCACCTCTAGTCCCAAGCTCTATCAAGTCCTCCTTGTTGGAGAGCTTCTATAACCACCAAAACCTCCAAAATCTCCTTCTCCAAGCTTTCTTCCAAGCTCCTCCCTTGCCCTAGATGAGTTTTCTAGAGAGAGAATGAGAGAAATGTGAGGGAGAGGGTGTGTGGGGTGTTGGCTGTGAAGGAGAGGAGTGTTGGGTATATTACATGTTGTAACATTTGCAACTAAGCCCCCCAAAACTCTATTCTGCAATAGATCACTCCCTGCTACCAGAGCCAAAGTGTACCGGTACATGGCATTTTGTACTGGTACACAATTACGCAGAGGCCAACCCGAGAGCAGCCTTCTCGGATTTTACCAAAGTGTACCGGTACAAACCAGGAGTGTACCGGTACACTTCTGTGAAAACTCAAACCCGAGAGCAGCTTCCTCTCGGGCTGCTGGTCTGTACCGGTTACAACTCGATGGTTGTACCGGTACACATGCTCCAGAATGCAGTTTTAGCTCCGATTCGATTCTACTTCGCGCCGGTCGATGCTAAAACATTTCTAATCTCTCTTAAACTTATTTTTTAACCCTTCCAACATTGTTGGAATGCTAAATGCAATTTGTCCATCCATCTCCTTCGCATATTTTAGTCAATTTGGCTAAAGTTCGATATTCGTTCTCGAGGTTTTCAATATGTTACATACGTGCTCATTGAAAAAATAAAATTTTTGCAGTATTCACTATTTGTCAATTAACTAACTAAAAGTAAAGGTTTGAAAAATAGAATAATTTAAAAATAAGCCGATCAAATCGACTTTAAATTAGAAGTTTAACTCATAATTTCAAATGTGATTCCATATTTTAATTTAAAATTTGACATTAATTTAAAATTTTAATATTTGGGTCTATAAATGGACTGCTTCCAATTAAAAATAATTAACTAAATTGCACATAAATCAAAATTGAAAGATAAATGTGTTGATAAATAAATCCATGTCCCTAATATTTATACTCAAATTATGGAATTTAAAGAATTTTACTCATAAATTTGAATCGGAATTCATTAATTTAAAATGTAGAATTAATTCTAATTTTTATTTAGGCATATATTAAAAAAATTTGTATATTATGAAATATATATAAAAAGATTTATAGTATAACTAAAATGAAAAGATATAAAACTTATTTGGAGATAAATAAAGTTAGAAAAAAATTAATTGATAAATAGATTCATGCCATCAATTACTATTTAAATTTAAAATATAATTTTGATTTTAATTTAATTAAATGTAACGTGCATCGAACGTACACTATATTTATATAGTTAGTTGAGCTAGTATATATCATTAATAATATAAATAGTATTTGTTATTAAATATTTTATCTTTACATTTTTACTATTCCACGTAACATCAATTTGCATAAAAAATCCATTAGTTTTGAGCTTTTGCAAAAGTAGGCCACATTTTTGGATTTTGGCCAAATTTTCATAAAACTGACCAAAATACCCTTATTTCTTTTTCTCTCTTTCCTTTTTTTTTTTTCTCTCATTCTTTTTTTTTTCTCTCTCCGAAGAGGGCGGCGGAGGTGGAGGAGCCTGCCTCTCCTCTGTGACGCGCAACCTCACCCTCATCCTCAGCCGTGCACCCTCCCTTTGCTTTCCTCGCTTCCGACCCCATATCGCACTGCGAGCCTCATTTTTTTTTTCTCCAACCCTTCTCCATCTCCTCCCCAGCTCTTTGCAATAGTAAAGAGGGCAGCGTCATGTCCTTTTGCTCTTATTTTTTTTCTTATTCTTTTTTTTTTCTCTTCGACCCCCCTACCGCTCCGCGACCTTCGCATCCTTTTCCCCTCCGTTGCCGGCATAGGCACTGACGCCGGTGTATAAGAAGGAAAACTCGGAGCGAGTGCGGGTGAGAGCGGAGATGAGAAAAAAATATGCAGAAAATAAAAAAAAATAAAAAGAATAAATAATAAAATATAAAAAAATATTTTTTTCTATAAGCAAAATGAAGAATCAGAGAGAGAAGAAGAAGATGATGAAGTTGCATTATTTCTAGGGAACGTTGTATTATTTTAAAGAAAACTTACACTCTTTGAAAAAAAAAAAAAAAATTTTTTTCGAGATGAAAGTTGCACTCTTTGAACGAAAATTGCACTATTTGGGCAAAAATTACATTGTTTCTCCTCCTTTTTCTTCTCCTTCCTCTTTATCTTTGTGTGTTTCTTATGTGTCCATCTCTTCTTCGCTCTCCACCTCCGTCGGCAGATCCTCCACCCTCGCCTCTGCCCTGCGCGCCCTTGCCCGTGGCCGCACACCCCCCACCCTCATCGCCTCCAATCCCGCCGAGGCCGCACCGCGACCTTCTTTTTTTTTTTTCTCCGACCCTCCACCGCCGGCGAGGAAAAAAGAGGGTCAGAGGGGGAGGAAAAAAGAGGGTCGGAGAGAGATGGACGGAGGATCTGCCAATGGGGGTGGAGGGCGAAGAAGAGATGGGCGTAGAAGAAACACACGAGAACGAAGAGAAAGAAGAAGAAAGAGGAGGAGGAGAAACAGTGTAATTTTTTCCTAAAGAATATAATTTTTGTTCAAAGAGTGCAACTTTCACCTAAAAAGGTATACCTTTTCTCTTAAAGAGTGTAAGTTTTCTTTAAAACAGCGCAAACATTCTTCTGAAATAGTACAACATTTTTCTAAAATAGTGCAACTTCATTATTTCTTCTCCTTTCTTACATTCTTTTATTTGTCTTGTATAAACAAAAATATTTTTGATATTTTATATTTTATTCTTTTTATTTTTTTATTTTTTGCATATTTTTTTCTCGACTCTGCTCTTACCCGCACTCGCTCCGAGTCCTCATTCTCCAGTGCCGGCGTCGGTGCTTGCGCCGACGAAGGCGGAGGAAGAGGATCCAACTCTGTCCTCGTTACCGTCATGGAGGGTCGCAGAGGTGGTGGAGGGGGGTGTGACACCCTAATAATCCCACATCGGATGGGAATGGAGTTGTCATTTGGTTTATAAGAGACTTAGACACTAGTAATAATAACTGGGCTTAAGCATTTTGGGCTGGTGGTTTGGGCCAACGAGTTATTGTTGCTAGTGGGCTGGGTCGTTGCAATTGGTATCAGAAACGAATACCAGCTGGAAGTGTGAGAACTAAGTGCTATGCGGGACAAAGTGCTACACCAACGGGTTTGGTGGGAGCCACTTCTTGAACCCGTAGGAGCCACCTCTAGAATCTCACATCGCCTGGTAATGGTCATGATCTATCTGTTTGTGATCTCGTTTGGACCTGACGATGATGTCAGGGTCTAAACAGGGGGAGTTTGTAATAGTCCCACATCGGATGGGATATTGATTCCAATCAGTTTATATGAGACCTACACGCTAGTAATAATAACTGGACTTAAGTATTTTGGGCCGGTGGTTGGGCCCAACGAGTTAGTATTGCTAGTGGGCTGGGTCGTTACATTTTCTTAATCTGTCACGCCCCGGGGCCGATTTTAAAAGCCTTTTTAAAATTCATTATCATTTTGAAACAAAGTTGCGGAAGACGTGCTAATTTTTTTTTTTTTTCAATCTGACCCATGTGACGTACAGATCCGCCACAAATACAAAGTTTTTCTGTCCACTCGGACAGAGTCTCCTTTGTATTTGCACGGCGTACCAACTATACAATATGATCTCAACCACAACCTACATTTACCAATCAATAACCAATTCATGATATGCATTTCCATACAGCTAACGATCCTTAGAGATGATGCATGCCTCTAAGCACTTCTTAGGCGCTGGATGATGCAATGCACAATACAACAAACATCCTATTTAAAAGTGCTCCCCACACGGAAGATTTTGTTTTTAAACTCTAATTCATTCATTCATGAAAACCATTCGAAAACCTTTTTAAAACTGTTTCCCACACGAAAATTCTATTTTGAAAATCAACTATCTCGAAGGGTAGAAAACCACGATGCGTAAATATGTATAAATACACAAATCCGAGAACTAAATATCCATAAAACCAAAACCAGTGATCCACAAAATCTCTAATCATGTATAACGGAAATCACAAACATTCAAATATCTAACTGAACCATTTATTATTAACAATTACTAAATGCGGGAAGAAATATAACTAGGGTGACGGTCGCTACTGCCGACTAGCTAGATCGTCCTCCCATCGAGCCCAAATACCAACTCCTCGTCCATGTCACCTGGGGGGTGAGAAACCGCAACCATGGTTTCCCAGTGGGTATGACAGAGCCACGAAGGCAAGCCGTAATCACCGAAAACAAAAGAAGCTAGAACAACAGATATGAACATGATATGATATAAGAGCAACTACAGTAGTAATAGAAACATGATAATAACTGAGCAAGAACAAAACTACTACTGTAACCAAAAACTCAACTGATCCGATGCCTCAAAGGTGGATAGTCCAAACCAAAAGCTTATTCATGCGTCGTCAACGACCTATCCGGATACGTACACCCCTTGGTTGGTGGCCAAACCAACCTGGTGTCTAGAATACACAGTGCTGTGTCTAAATCATGCTGATATGCTCAAAACGAAAACCGGCAAAAAGAGACTGGTGCCTTGGCCGAAGCCAGGTGTAAGAGCGTACAACGTCGAACCACGATCAATCAGATCGAAACACACGACAAAGGAGTCGATGTGTTGCCTGGACCCAAGGTCTACAGATATACAGTATATATATGCAACTTGCTCTACATGTCTATCAACAACTAACAAAATGCAACTAACAAAATAAGATATACGAATGATAATCAAAGCAAAGACATGTAGAGACTACGATACTAATATGAAAGAACAGGGGAAGGGTGAAACGATCTCACCGACTACCAGCTCGAAGCACCCACCTGTCATAATCGCGTCGGAACACTGGGTAAGCACAAGTCAACCGGACCTACGAATATCCGACGGGTCAGTAACCAACCTACTCACTCGAAGCACGAGACTCACAAACCCCCCACACAAGTCCCCTGATCGGTTTTCCCAAAACCGATCACCGTAACTTACCGGCAGTCCCAAAAACCACACCGGGACGCCGTCGGGACCCACTAAGTGTGCCGAAACTCACCGACTCGTGTCACGTGTCACCTGCTGTCCAGCAAATGTAACGACCGAGCTCACTAGCAATAATAACTCGTTGGGCCCAACCACCGGCCGAAAATGCTTACGCCAAGTTATTATTACTAGTGTCTAAGTCTCTTATAAACCAAATGACAACCCCAAGATCACCAGACGATGTGAGACTCGTCTCGCTAGCCCGTCATCCAGACCCTGGCTCAGCCGAGACTCGCCCCACATGTCCAGCTGGTGAACCGGTTCTGATACCAAATGTAACGACCCAGCCTATTAGCAATAATAACTCTTTGGGCTTAACCACCGGCCCAAAATACTTAAGCCCTGTTATTATTACTAGCATGTAGTTCTCATATAAACTGATCGGAATAAGTATCCCATCCGATGTGGGACTATTGGGGTTATTGTAAAGAGTTAGGGAGGCAATGGAGAAGGATCAGGGAGAAAAACAAAAAAAAAAGCCGCGACACGGCCTCGGAAGGGTTACAGGCCAGAAAGGCGGAGAGAGAATGCGTGGGTGAAGGCGAGAGTGAGGACGAGGACGCGCAGGACAGAGGTGAGACGTACTGTCTCTGCCTCCGCATTTGCCTCCGCCGCATCTTCGGAGAGAAAGAAAAAAAAAAGAACAAAAAAAGAAAAAACTGAAAATCTAATCTGAATCTGCAAAATCCAAAAAGACAATATAGTTTTGCAAAAACTCAAAACTACTAAATTTTTTTTGCAAATTGTCCATCCTAGTTATAGTCATCGAAGGTTGGCATTAAACATTATTAAGAAAAATATATAAACAATCGTCCTTTTTAATTATTAGGAACAATACCAAAAGAGCCCAACCAAAAGAATACTTTATCCTTTTTAGATAATGATACCGCCGCAGATTTGCGATGTGATCCGCCCGTGCGCAGGGAATCCTGCCGTGCGCACGGGGCATAGAGCAATTGAACTCCGATCAGGCCCATTCTGCGAGTGTGCGATGGAACACGATCGCCGACGAGCGCGAAGCCGGAGCTTGATTACCGAACGTGAGAATGCTGCGGCCGACTCCTTTGTCAGTCCGCGTGTCCAGACAGCCGAGCGCGAACGGCCTACCACCTACGCCGACGCCCGCCAGCAAACCCTAATCCTCATGCTTTTTCCTCCAGCCCCAGCCCCTAGTATTTTTCTTTACTATTCTTTTTCTTCTTCTTTTTCTTTCTTTTTTTTTTTAAAGAAAAAACTGTTTCATCTTATAGGTTTCCTGTTGTTATACTTGGATTTATTAATCTTTTAGGCATTTTTTTTGGTCATAGATGAAAACGAAGTCTTAATAGTATCTTATTGGAAAAATATGCATGCAACCTGAAATTTGTAGTTTGTCAAATGACTCCCTAAACTTTCAGGTTTGGCAACTAAACCTCGTAATTTTGGTACCATATATGTTTTTAATTTTTAAACACTAATTCTATATAATTTGATGTGCTGGAGGAAAGATTTTACTTTTTTATTATTGTTATAATAATTAACTAACTAACAATCTATCCGCCTAACTGATAGATGATTGCTTAAAAATATTTTGGAAGCAAAAAAAAAGGGTTGCTTTCAAATTTTTATATTTTGTTGCGAAATAAACACTTTGGATGAAATGATTGTAAATAATTTGTGATGCCCCAACTTCCCAAGGGGTCACCCATCTTAGAATTACTCTAGCCCTAGCACTATCAGCTTTCTTAAGCTTTTGGACTTAGCCATCGCCTAAAATGCTATAGCCGGGTTGTGAGTTTTAACCCTATTATATTTTATATATAGGACTATCTGGGGTCTCACATTCTTCTCCCTTTAAGTCCTGACGTTCTCATTAGGTTTAGACTCAGCAGGCGATGTGAGACTTATTTCGTTAGCCTTAACCGACCTTGAACGTCATTAGGTTCAGACTCACCAGGCGATGTGAGACTCGTCTCGTTAGCCTTAATCGACCTTGTAGGGGAGCCGTGCTCTAACCACAAAAGTCATCAGCATGAGAGCGTAGCTCCCCGCTTTACAACCTGGCTTAATCGAGACTCATTTGGCACTTTCGGCTGGTAATTGGCTCTTATACCAACTGTGACGCCCTAACTTCCCAGGAGGTCACCCATCCTAAGACTACTTTTGCCCTGGCATGCTTGACTCTATTCTTGACTCTCTTAACCTCTTGGGCCCACCACCCAAAATGCTGTAGCCGGATTAAAAGTTTTAGCTCTATTATATCTTATATATAGGATTACTTGAGATCTCACATAATCTGTCCCTTCCTGCACCTTTGGATATACAAGATTTCATTTAAAAAAATTAAAAACAAACACAATACCAAACGCGGCCTTATCAAATAGTTCAATTGGTCCTTGTTTTCGAACAAAGTTGCTAATTGAATTGCCGTGTTAGTGGCGTGTCTTATATATGTGATCTTGTATAAGTTTCAAGATATGAAATAACCTGCTTATTCTCTTCTCACAAATGAAATAATGGGACTTTTTGTCGAAATAACCTCATAAAAATTCATATTTGGGTAAATAACCCTATGAATTTTTTTTGGCATAAAAATTTGTGCAAATTTGATGGATTAGTTCTAAAATTTCATTTTTACCCCCCTAATAAGCTAAAACCTTAATAAACTGATCATCAGAAAATGCAATTTTCATAATCTTAACATATTTTTAAAGAAAAAAGTTAATTACATAAGAGTGATAGATCAGACACTTATTAAAAAATTTTAAAAAATCAAGCCATAAGCTATAAAATTAAAAACTATATCCTAAATATATAGAAAAACACGTTTCAATATTTTCCCCTACAATATATAGTTGAGGGTAAAATCGTCATTTACTAACTATACTAGTGTTAAAATTTCTTTTAACCCGGATAGGCTTAAAAAAAAAGGGTTAATTGCATACAACTCTCTGTAAACATATCGAATAGCAAATATATCCCCACAAAGTTTAACTTTTTCTTTATCCCTGCAAAAGTCTAGTGATATTCATATTTGCCTCTCTGGTTTGTTACCGTTAGAGCACTATTTATTTTTTAATAGCATTTAAGTGAAATGACATTTTTGCCCTACAAATATATCCCTCCAAAAGGCTCAACTGTTAAAATTATGTAGAAATTTTATCCCAAAAAATATTTTACCTAATAATATAAGAGGGGTAAATGGTCAATTTAATTCATTCACTAACCAGGGTTAAATATTTTACTCATGGTTAACTATATTTTTCTAAGGAATCCTAACAATAGGGGTATATTTGAAAATAGTAGGACTTTTGCAGGGATAAAAATAAAAAGTTGAACTTTGTAGGGATATATCTGCTATTCGATATGTTTACAGGGAGTTGTATGCAATTAATCCTAAAAAAATAACAATAAGGGCATTTGTGAGAAACTCATATACTTAAGGGGATATACGTGATATTTTGGATTTTGAAGGGCTATATGAAATTTCGAAACTTTACAAGTGTATGCTTGACATTGCTTCATGCTTATGTGCCTTGGTTTTTTTCCTTCTTTTGCTAAAGAAGGTTATGTTCTAAATATTATTAGGATTATGATGTTCTTGTACTGTCCTTTATTTCTTTTACTCATGTCTACTATTTTCTAAGATTTTCTTTTCTTCTTAGATTGTAATTTCCTATTTTATACAGTTGTTTGCAATGCAGCTCTAATATAACCATACATATATATTTTTGATATTATCTCGCCTTGATCCTATCTATCTTACTATTACATTAATCGAGCTAATGAAACGATCTCAGGTTAGCTTGAATCAACTGTAAACTAATCATGAGCTGTTCTTTTCCAGTTGGTCATGATTTTGAGCCGAACACGAACTAGCTTGAAACATTTTCGATTTGATCTAAGGTTGCTTGTGTTTGGCCTGTTTATACCCCTAGCTTTATTTAGTTCTCTACATCTAAATTATGATTCATGTCCTTGTAAGCTGTAGGCAATTCATATAATCTTTTTCAGGGACTGATGGAAAGCCTATTGTGGCAATCAGGTATGATACACTTGACAATCACCTTTGTCCTCTTTAAAAACTATTATCCAACATTTGCCTGATTGATACACTTGACAATCACCTTTGTCCTCTTTAAAAACTATTATCCAACATATGGGGAGTAAAAAGTAGAGGGGAAAAAAATTGTTTATGTCTTATTTCCTTTATGGAGAGAAGGGTAATGGTCATGGGATGTGGCTAGCAAGCGTGTCATACATTGCGACTGTGGTGGTAATTCTGTTGGCTTTAGTCACACTAACAATTGTTAATGTGGATTAAGACCAATTGAACTCCACTCATCCTTTGGCATTATCTAAATAAATCTTTAAAAGGAATTGTGCGGGATCAGTCATAACATACATCTTTGGCAACTTGATCTTATTGTAAACTACTTCATCCCTTGAACAAGTTGTGACTAATCTTCTCTAATCATACCTGACCATGTCATCTTAGGCCTTCCTCTACCTCCTCTTATATCACTTTGTCTTTCTTGCTTTTTGGATTGGAAAATTGTTTTTTTTTTTTGTCATATAAAACCATAACTAATAAATAATCCTTTTTTGCTGTCCTTGATTGAGCCTAACTCATGTTAGAGCTGAAATTTTCATGTCGAACCCCATACTCCTTTCTATGAACACCCATTCAGATTAATATTCTCACTCGCTACACCTATCAAAATTGTGAATATAAAGAATTAATGAGTGAAATATTTAAATATAAAGGATAAGGACTAGATGAAAAATTAGAAAAAGAAAATTCACCTTCAAGTTGTGCACCTTTTTTCTTTTGCAAATACTACAATGCTCCGTGTTGGTTTCGTTGATGGCTCAAATCTTTGGGAGCTTGTTTGGTCGTTCTCGTTTAGCAACTATAATAGCTCTGCTAGTAGAATCTAGACATGCTTGTTGTTTAATTAGTAGAATGTACCGATTCAGACATTTGTAAATCTTTATCTACTATGTGGAATGGGTTGTATCCAAGGAATTGTTATGGCCTAATATATGCCACTATGCTAGTGACACGGAATGGCACAATGGCATGGGGTGTGCCAACATCGGCTTGCCCACCCCGTGTTAGAAGCATGCCATTGGCACTTTGGCACGCATTGGCATTGTTTTTTTTTTAATTAAATTTTCATGAAAAATAGTTTTTAGTATTTTAGTTTCTCTAATGGCTATAAAAGTGGTTTATATATTATAACTCGCACAATTTTACAAGAATAGACCACTAAACATTATAGTAACTAAAAAAAAAAAATCATTTTACATAGATGTATACATGAATCCAAAATGAAAGTCATAATTGGATAAAAACTTATAGGAAAACACCACTGTAGGTAAATTCGCTAGATCTAAAATGATAAAAAGAATTGGAAGAAATCTTCTTGTGTATACAATATTTTTTTCACTAAAAGTTGGTCTTATTGTGCAATGGAACCTACTAAGTGCTCCAAATGTTAGTATATTTACATGATCTATATGTTTCAATATGAAAAAATATTTGTAAAAGTTTTTGCTCCCGGCAACTCGAAAGGATCCCAAAAAATACAAAAAACAAAGGAACCATTTGTGTCGATATCGACAGCACGATCCTATACGTCATATCAACATTGCCCTATGCCACATGCCGACATGGCCTCGGCACAATAAGTCATGGGTAGGAGGTGGCGACACGGGTAATTGTGACGCCCCAACTTCCCAAAGGGTCACCCATCCCAGGACTACTCTCGTCCTAGTACGTTTAACCCTCTTAACCTCTTGGGCCTAGCCACCGCCCAAAATGTTTAAGCCGGGTTAAGAGTTTTATCTTTATTATATCTCATATATAGGACTACCTGGGGTCTCACATTCTTCCCCCTTTAAGCCTGACGTCCTCGTTAGGCTCAGACTAATCATAAGTACCAGGCAATGTGAGACTCGTCTCGCTAGCCTAAACCAGTCTTGTGGTAAGCTGCGCTCCACTCACAAAAGTCAACAGTATGAGATCCTCGCTCTCCTCACTATATAATCCTAGCTCAGTCGAGACTCATCTCACAATTTCGACTGGTAATTGGCTCTGATACCAACTGTAACGCCCCAACTTCCCAGGGGTCATCCTAGGACTACTCTTGTCCTAGCACGCTTAACTATCTTAGCCTTTTGGGGCTAGCCACCACCCAAAATACTTAAGCTGGGTTAAGAGTTTTAGCCCTATTATATCTTATTTATAGGACTACCTGGGGTCTCACAGTAATTCTCAGTTGTGACATATACCTTGCTTGTTTATAAACCTAGGTAGATCCCCTAGAGATTTGGCTGACATTGGTGATACTGTGGCATACACTGTGTTGGTAGGTTGTGTCATGCTGCATCTTGATCCTTGAAAGATTTTAATGATCAGCCTTTCGTCCTTACTCCTTTATATTAGTAGTTCCTCAATTGATGCTATATAACAATATCTCGACAATCAAAGGGACATATTTCCTGAAACTAGGAAATATGAATTAAATAGATTGACATGGTAAGCATGCACCATCATATTGGCCATCATTTGCCTAATTACCTATGTGTGACATGGTGATATGCATCGACACAGGAAATGATCTTCATAAAATGCACCATCATATTGGCCATCATTTGCCTAATTGCCTATGTGTGACATGGTGATATGCATCGACACAGGAAATGATCTTCATAAATAGTCATTCCAAATTGTCGAGCTTCGCTTCGCACTACAGCTATGTTAATGGCTAATTGGCAAGTACATTCATGGATAGCACTACTGAAGATGGGTTTTATCATGTAACATGGTCGAAGGATATTAACTTCATGTTTTCTTGGCTTATACATTAACAACATCTGATTACTGTAGTTGTATGCCATTGTTTGCCATCTTCTAGTATGTGAAAATTGCTATCCTGCCTATCTTTAAGCTTCAGTAATTCTTCGTGGGATCATGGAAACGTCCTATGCTACGCACAGTAGACCTGTTGTTCCTCTCACACATATATCTAACATGCTGCACAGATCTTCTGTAGTCCAAAATTATTTCTCAGACGTATGTGTCGTCCTTGATGCATCTCCTTATCTTTATCAATGTCTTAACAGTATATTGAACTAATTTGTCAAACACACGTCTTTACAATACAAAATTCTTTATTTGCAAAGCTCCAGGTAAGTTCATAATGCAAAAGTTTCAAGATGTTATGCTGCTTCTGCAGTGTCATTTCATTCGTTTGTATTGCTCTCTTTTTCTTTGCATGCAATATATCTCTATGGAACTCTGAGATTATTTCTCCAAGATCTTTAAGCTGCTATTTGTTTTACAGAAACCTGGTGGTATCATTGCCCTCCTTGATGAAGCATGGTATGTAACTTCCATATGCTCTTCTTATATTTATTTATTTATTTTTCTTGGCGGGGGGATTTACTTTGATCAATATTTTTAATGTCAAAACAGTTTTCAATATGGCTTACCATTTATTTTAGTGCCAAATGATTTAAGTGTTACTTTACTGATTATGTGTTGTTGTAATTGACAGTATGTTTCCGAAGTCAACACATGAAACCTTTTGTCAAAAGCTTTATCAGACTTTTAAAGTGCACAAGCGTTTCATCAAGCCAAAGCTGTCTCGCACAGATTTTACTATATGTCATTATGCCGGCGAGGTCAGCCTTGCCTTTCATCTTCCAATATCTGAAGAAAAAGGACTATTTCCTTTTAGTCAAACTTTGTTTTTCTGGTCGGCAGGTCATCTATCAGTCCGATCAGTTCCTAGATAAAAATAAAGATTATGTTGTCGCAGAGCACCAAGATTTGTTGAGCACTTCCAAATGTCCATTTGTGTCAGGCCTCTTTCCTCTTCTGCCAGAGGAGACATCCAAGTCTTCTAAGTTCTCCTCCATCGGTTCTCGTTTTAAGGTGGGTTGTTAACAGTTCATCATTAAAAGTGTATCGTTTAGAAGAAACTATACATGATTAATTCATCTATTTTGATGCTTGAAATCCCTTTTATCAAAAGACTACTGATTTCTACTAACTGCAGCAACAACTGCAAGCCTTGATGGACACACTGAATTCAACAGAACCTCATTACATTAGATGCGTCAAGCCAAACAATCTGCTAAAACCAGCGATATTCGAGAACGTCAATGTTATGCAACAACTACGCTGCGGTGTGAGTGTATTTGAACTTTAGATGATTTACAATGGTTTCATATACATTGTGTTATTAGAAAGTTACGAGCAATAATACTAATCTTTTTGTTTACATCTGTTGGCGTGAATGCTTTGTATAAATCAATAGGGTGTTCTCGAGGCTATTAGAATTAGTTGTGCTGGATATCCTACCCGTCGCACATTTTATGAGTTTCTACACCGTTTTGGGATACTTGCTCCAGAAGTTCTAGAAGGAAGGTAACATTCAAAATAATTTTGTGTTTCTTGCTCTCCAATTAGTTAGCCGCACATTTATCATTGATTTTGTAGTTTGTGTGCAGTAAATTTGTCATTCACAACTATGTACATTTCCCATGTTTGAACAGCTATGATGAAAAGGTTGCATGCAAGATGATTCTGGAAAAGAAAGGTCTAACTGGATTCCAGGTAACTACTAGAGTATCTCTTTCTCTCTGTTTGTGTATGTCTCGGTACCAATTTATGTAATTTTTCGACATCATTTACATATTGATCAAGCAACCTCGGAAGTGATAAAATTTCTCATCTAATGGTGTAGAGCAATTTAAATAGGTTGATATATGATAGATTTTTTTAAAAAATATTTAGAATAGGAACTTCTGCTTTGATTCATGTTTAAGGGTATCGATTGACACCTTGGGTGCCACATCATTGAAAACAAGTCTATAACACAAAAGGATTGGTGCTATTAATAGCACTGTAGCCCAACTCTCTCTCTTTCTCTCTCTACATATATATATATTATACACAATTTCATACATCCACCTTGTGGTGTTATATTTCTTCTCTGTACCTTGCCTTTTTGATGTTAGTCAATCATCTTTAACTAAAATGCCAGGTTTCTTATGCCAATGTGTAGAAATATGTAAGAGTCTTTTAATTAAGCTCAATTACTTGCAATGAGGGACCAAAATAGCTCTCACTTTCAACAAGGTTTAGGTTAGAAATTTACAACTTCAACAGCAACTGTGTGAAAGATAATTAAAGTCTATAGAGAAATTCAAAAAGCTTCGTGAGAATATAAGAGTTCAAGCGGGCATTTACCTTACATTGTGGTAGATTAGTTTGTACCTTTTAGTCTGCTGCCTATTGTTACTTGCTCAGAATAGAAAGTTCTTGAAAGAGGGGAGAAAATTATGTTACAGCTTAGTGAATAATTTCTTTTTTGGTTCAAACAATGTTAGTGAGATGCATTCTTTAAGACAGTCAAAATATTTTTGTTGGTTTTGTATCTCTTTGGAACTCAGCATCGAAATGTTTTTCAAAACTAGCAAAATTATAACCCCAAAATGAGATAATGATTTTTTATTCAGGAAACTTAGCAAATGAGTGGAATTTATATAGTAAAAATTTGTGGTTGTCCCTGTATGTAAATTAAATGCAAAATGGTTTGACGGTTGACCGTAGTTTTATTAAAACTGATAGAAAATGAATATTATCCATATTATTTCTATTTCAATTATTATTGCTATTTTCAGAGCAATTATTTTTCTTTAGTCCAACACTCTCCCACATTGTTTTCCAGATAGGCAAGACAAAGGTTTTCCTTAGAGCTGGTCAGATGGCAGAGTTAGATGCTCGGAGAGCTGAAGTGCTTAGCAATGCTGCAAAGGCTATTCAACGGCAAATACGAACTCATATCATGCGAGAAAAGTTTATTGCATTGCGAAAGGCTACAATACGTGTTCAGTCATTATGGAGAGGTGCATTTAGCTAATGTGAATGCTATGATCTAGGCAATTGGTTCATTAAATAATTATATTACATTTTATGCTTTACTTGTAGGACGATTGGCTTGCAAATTATACGAGCACATGAGAAGAGAAGCTGCTGCTATTAAACTTCAGAAAAATTTGCGGAGATATCAGGCTAAGACGTGTTATACACGTCTAAAAGTTGCAGTTCTTGTCATGCAAACTACATTTCGGGCTATAGCTGCTTGTAACGAGTTTAGATTTAAAAAGCGAACCAAAGCAGCAATAATAGTTCAGGTTGTTGTTTGATTCTTACTGCAGAAGTTAAACAACGTAATGAATTCTTTTTTTTGTTTCTTGTGACATATTTCTTTCTGCTTAATGCTTCTATTTTTGCAGACTAATTGGCGCTGCCACAGGGCACATTCATATCACACGAAGCTAAAAAAGGCATCCATTGTTACCCAGTGCAGGTGGAGGGGAAGAGTCGCAAGGAGGGAGCTCAGAAAGCTTAAAATGGTCAGTTTGAACTGTTGCTCTTTTTGTGCAATATTAAAAACAAACATCAATATTTCTAGAGAGGAATTTGTTTGGATTATTATGTACATCATGGATTTTTTGTTTTTTTTCAAGACGTTCTAGAAAGCCTTTTCTTGTTCTGCACTAATACAAAGGATTTCTCTTAAGCACTAGAGAATGGTGTTTTTATTATTTATATTTCACACTCCTCCTCACATCTAGGCTTGAAATGTTTTGATAGGCCAAAAACGTGGGCTTGAATTAAAAAGGACGAATTAAATAATGCTAGGAGCCTGGCAGGACTCGAACTTATGATCTTCTGCTCCGATACCATGTTAAATTATGTGAAACAATTGTTATTTTCTAAAAGCTTAATCTAACAGAGAGCGGTATTCTATTATTTATATTTAACAAGGACATCTTTTTATCTATTTTAATTCATTGTGATTAAGTTGAAGCAAGGTTTAATTTTGGCTAATATCTCCTCTCCTTTTCCTCCATCGATCTTTGTGCATCAGAGCAAGGATTTAAGTGCCATGGCACGGAGTTGTGCCGGAAACCTGCCGGCACGATACGACACGGTGCGTGCTGGACCGTGCCGATGCGTGCCGGTCACAAAAAATTCATGTGTGCGGACACATAATAGCATGAAATATTTATTTTCTTTAGCAACAAAATATTATAATTGCTTATTATATATTTTTATCAAATATTTTGAACTTTATTGAGAAAGTTACTTACTAATTTAAAGAATAGAGGGTTTTGAGCTGTGCCATCGGCACGGGAGCAGAATCGTGTCGATATCTTATTGGCACGATACGACATTGTAGATACGGCCTGTGCTGATGGGCACTTAAATCCTTGCATCAGAGCATCTTATCGATAAGATTAGGGTCAATATCTTGATGTAATACTTGCATTTAGTGGGTAGAAATCCATTATCATCCAACATACAGAAAAATGATTTGTAAAGCTTTGACATTGTACGCTTTTATCTCTATCCATTTACAAGTGAAAATTTGATGCATACTTTTCCTTGTAAAAGTGTGTAGGTTTATATGAGGTTTGTTTCTCAACTCGAGCTATGTCTTATGTTGATAGATGTGATCAGCTGTTCCTTTGCCTAACCATATCTACATTGGTAAAATTTGTATGTTGTTCTTTTTATGTATTTATGATATTTTATAATTTGCAGTTTTTTCTCTTTTTCTCTTAGGCAGCACGAGAAACTGGTGCACTTAAGGAAGCGAAGGATAAGCTTGAAAAGACAGTGGAAGAACTTACTTGGCGTTTGCAGTTAGAAAAACGAATGAGAGTACTGTTTTAGACTTTCTAGATTACAAACTGTCTTTTATACTAAGAATCAACTCTTTTGCCTTATTTGAAATTTGAAACTGATCAGCTAAATCACTTCCCTTCTACTTGGTGAATAAGCAACTAGTTTGCAACATTATCTGTTCTTTAGTTACATTTACTGTTAGCTTTAAACATTATTGAATGGTTCCAAAGATTCACGATGACAAAGAATTGTTTGTTTTTGTCCTCATGCATGCAGACAGACTTAGAAGAAGCTAAAGCACAAGAAATAACAAAATTGCAGAGTTCTTTGCAAGCGGTGCAAAGTAAAGTTGAGGAAACAACTGCAATGCTTGTCAAGGAACGGGAAGCTGCCCGAAAGGCTATTGAAGAAGAGCCTCCTGTTATCCAGGAAAAGACAGTTGTTGTTCAAGACACCGAAAAGATTGATTTTTTGACAGCAGAGGTGGAACAATTAAAGGTATTTGGAAATTTTATATGTTAGCAACTTTCTCTTGAAGAACGAACATGTAATATTGTTAGATCTATGTGCATGTGTATATGCTTACTTTCTATCTTTTCCCTTTGTAGTTTATTACTAGAAACTTGATTTTCTCAGCCAAAACAGTTCACTATAGAATCCTTCTCCAGTTCTTTTGGAAGCAAAATGTTCTAATGTTAGACAAGTAACTTTTTCCCTTAAAGTTTGACAAGAAACTCAAACTTGGAAGATACGAAGTATAGATGCTTCATTTTTAGTGTCGTTTGCGTATGGAATACATATCATATATGGATATATATGTCGCCAATAGGTATTCGTTACCGGAATTAAGTATTACAATTTTTCAAGAAATAAAAAAATAATGATATGACACTGGTAAGGCGGGACATGAGGAAGGATACTATGGGATATGGGATAGGACACCCCGGGGCACTTATAGGGTCAAAAATGGGTTGGACTGATTGACTTGAATTTTTCAACGATCCAGATGCAAACTAACTTGTATGTGAGGGATACATTTTGTGCCCCAATTCGCAATTTTCAACATCATTCCCCTTACTCTAGTCATGAATTCGTGGGGGTTGGTGTGCCCCATTTTTAGATGGCGAATGATGGTGTCTCTTTAGGAGTAGCGGAGAATGGTGGCTCTATCCGGGTGATGATGAGTCTCTCACTTTCGCTAGTTGTGATTAGCTTGTGGTCAGTTGGTAGAGGACGACAGCTGTTGAAGACAACTTGTGGTCACGAAGAGCTCGTGAACACAAATGATTTCTCTACATGTCCTCTTTCTCTTGGGATGGATTTGACAACGAGTACCAAAGGTTGGAAAGGGAGGGTGTTCATTGCTGCTCTTGGTTAGTTAATTTGCTTTATATTATTCAACTTTATACATATATATATTACATATTTTTGCAAATTATATTATTATGTATAATCAATATATGTGTCACTTTTTGCATTGGCCTCTTCGAAAAACCGGGTTACTATTCACTTTAAGTGAAAAGTAAAGATCACGTAAAATCTCCATTCTAACTCGTTTTTTCCCGAAACTTGACGAGTGCTTTTCTAATTAAAATACACACAAAAACATCGTCAACAGAGAGTTTAGCTATAGTGCCAAATTCTCGATCCTTACAATATGTCCAAGTAAATTTAAAATAAAATTTTATTCATGCATCATTGGCGTAACCTCGAAGTTTTTGGAGAATGTCATATCACCATATCCACATCGTGTCATATCTCATATCCCATATTCATATCCCATATTCATATGTGTGCTTCATAGCTTTGAAGTGATATGCATATGAACCACATGAAAATTACTGAACCATATAATAAGCAGTGGATCTATCCTAGCAAGCTTATTGTCAATTTAACCACCTCTGGTGACTAGGGTTCTCATAGAAAATCGCTTTCTATCCCTATATATTGTTTTTTAAGTGCACTGATTTTTGACCATTCAACTTATTCTACTACTAGCTCTATTGCTTTATTCTGCTGAGTTTCTTATAGGCATCATTACTAGCGGAAAAACAAAGAGCAGAAGTCGCGGAAAACAGATTTTTTGAAGCACAAAAAACAGGTGAAGAAAGAGAAAAAAAACTTGAGGAAGCAGAAGGAAAACTTCGTCAATTTCAGGATTCTTTGAACAGGTTAATTTTTTATGCACTATCTTTCCATTTCTCGCATCCCAACTTTTTCTATGCATTTTGGGCTTTGGAAAAGTTAAGAAGATAATTTTACTTTAGAAGCTTTTTTTTTTCTTCTCTGAACTAGGCTTGAAGAGAAGATATCAAATGTGGAATCAGAAAATAAAGTACTGCGTCAACAAGCTGTCTCGATGGCTCCGAATAAACTTTTATCAGGACGTTCTAAATCCATTTTGCAGGTAATTATAACGAAATTCTAATATTAGCCTTGCTGTGACCAGTTTTACTTAATATAAACTTAATGATTTGTTTATATTTTTACAGAGGAGTTCTGAAAGCGGGCATATCCTGGTCGGCGACACAAAGACAGCTGCAGTAAGAATTAGCCTTTATGAACTCTCAAGTCTCTGATACTACCATACATAGCGTGGAGATTTACGAGCTTAGTAGTTAAACCAGAGACTTGGATGACATTCTCTAAATGCTGTTTCAGGACCAACATTGCTTCTCCACTGTGAGGGAAAATTCTGAAGTTGATGATAAACCACAAAAGTCTCTCAATGAAAAACAGCAGGTACTATATTGATAATTTTAGATCAACTCCCTTCCTCCTAAGAGTCCTTTAATATGTATAGCTTTAAATCTGTGTAGCAATCTTCATTTGATTAACCGGTTACTATGCACAGGAAAATCAGGACTTGTTAATCCGATGTATTGCACAACATTTGGGCTTTGCGGGGAGTAGACCGGTTGCTGCCTGTATCATATATAAGTGCCTTCTTCATTGGAGATCATTCGAAGTTGAGCGCACAAGTGTTTTCGACCGTATCATTCAAACAATAGGCCATGCTATTGAGGTTTGAACTGTGGTTTTGGCCCTCTATCATTTTAAAGTACCAAAAAATAAATTTAATTAATTAAATTTTATTTTTAACATTTCGTACACATACACCAAGTGCGAGCAATAATTTTCAATTTTTAGGTGCATCCGGTGCACCATGGATCCAATAAAAAAAAATTATTTTAGTGAATTTGTCTTAAATTTATAAATATTAACATATAAACTTTTTAAATATTATAAAATAAATTGAATTCACTAATATTTAGTTTTGACATCTCCATTGTAAAAATTTACTAGTGTGTATGAGATATATACTAGGTGTAGTCAATTACTACATACTAAAGTTGTTGACATGTGTCCCCCAATATATTTGGTGCACCTGATGCACCGTAATCCTATAAAAAATATTATTTTATTTTAATATATATGTCTACATTTTATATTTTTTAATATATAGACATTTAAAATACAGTAAAATAAATTTAATTAATTAAAATTTATTTTAAAATTTTATTTTTGACATTTCAATCATACAAATTTATTGATGTTTATGAAATGTACACATCCACGAGGTGCAGGCAATAATTTGGACCGGAGTGGAGCCATTGTTTGTGGACATGTTGTGTCCATTCTAAATACTATAAAATAAATTGAATTAACTAAAATTTAGATTTGACATCTCTATTGTGAAAATTTACTGGCGCGCATGAGATATACATATACACTAGGTGTAGTCAATGAGTTCAACTAAAGGCCACTTTGAATTAGACCTCAACCTTTAATTATTTTGATTTGAGCTATTATTCTAAATAAGCAAGTTGGAAGATTTGTTAGATTTAACAACTTTATTGCCTATCAACTATTAAATCAATTAGAGTACTCCCCCACTTTTTGTCAATTATCTATTTTAAGTCCTAAGTTTAGAAAAAATATATCTAATTTCTTCAATGTTTTTATACGTTTGAGAACTATTTGGTACTTAATTTTGCTAAAGTTAGAAATTTCTTACAAAATTAAATAATATGTTTATAAATTTTAGAAAATATTATAAAATAAATCAATTAAAAAACTATAAATCAAGTACCTGCCTTTTTATTTTATCATAATATTTTTAATTCTTGACATTGCATGCATTGATTAACAAAAATTACCTAAATAGAATTAGAAGAATAAAAAGTAAAAAAATACAAAAAGACGATATGCATTTTTGGACAAACCAGCCAAAAAAATAAGCATATTACGAACTTACCTTTTTGCTTAAGAAAATTTTATATTTTGGTATCACATTTTGATGCAAATATGTTTAATACATATATTTAATGGAAATATATACTATATTTTATAAATATAATTAAGAGCATACCTATATACCCGCAGCAAAGCGCGGTTACAATGCTAGTTGTTTACTAATGAAAATAGCGGGCCATACTGAGTTGTTGCTCTTTAAATGTTCAAGACCCAGGACAATAACGACATCTTAGCATATTGGCTCTCCAATGCTTCGACTTTGTTATTACTACTCCAACGTACATTGAAAGCGGGGGGAGCAGCAGGCATGGCCCCCCAACGTCGGCGGTCATCATCAGCTACTCTTTTTGGAAGGATGACTCAAGTATCTCTCATTTTATACACCCTAAATAGTTGAAGATTTTATCTTGAAACTAACTAGAAGGCTTACTTTTTTCCTCTGTGTTTACTCTTGAGCTAGAGTTTTCGAGGAACCCCTCAAGGTGTGAATCTTTCTTTTGTGAATGGGAATTTGGTTGGCCGAGTAGATACATTGCGGCAAGTGGAAGCCAAGTACCCTGCCTTGCTATTCAAACAACAACTTACTGCATATGTCGAAAAGATATACGGGATGATTCGGGATAATTTGAAGAAAGAGATATCTCCGTTGCTCGGTTTGTGCATTCAAGTAAGCATGAATTTGTTTATGGTGGAAAGAAATGTAGAACTTTGTTATTATGGTCACTTAGGATGTTATTTACTTCCCTTTTCATTTTAAATCAGCTGCACATTTACTCAAAAAAAAAACAGAATTTGCAATTCTGATATTTGGCTTGTTTTCAGGCACCAAGAACATCAAGGGCAAGTTTAATGAAAGGATCTTCTCGTTCACTTACGAATGCTGCAGCGCAGCAAGCGCTTATTGCTCACTGGCAAGGGATTGTAAGGAGTCTCGGGAATTTCTTGAATACATTGAAAGCAAATCATGTTAGTATACGCTATTGACCCTGCTTCTTTGACAGACAATTTTCCTTGATTGTTCTTCCAAGCAAATACATTTGTTTGGATTATCAATTTTAATCAGAGTAATAGATAAAGTTGATTTCTGCATAGAGCATTGTTTTGACGTGTCCAAGCCTGTGAACAGATTCATTCCTTTAATTTTGTGCAAACCCTTTTTATCGTGCTTATTCGATTACATAGTGTACATATAAATTCCGGTTACATAGTGTACATGTAAATTCCCCCAACTTCAGCTTATATTTATTTGTTTCTAGGTGCCTCCCTTTTTAGTGCGAAAGGTGTTTACGCAGATATTTTCCTTCATAAATGTGCAGCTATTTAACAGGTAGTGGTCTGAGCTCTTTGCGTTGTTTGCGTGATGCATGGTCTTGATAGATCTGCTTTTCATAATGTTCTTCTCTTTCTGGATGCAGTCTTCTATTAAGAAGAGAATGCTGTTCATTTAGTAATGGTGAGTACGTCAAAGCAGGACTAGCTGAACTTGAACATTGGTGCTACAAAGCAACTGATGAGGTAAATGTCTTAAATTTTGATTCATGTTGTAGGCTTAATTGCAGTTTACTATGCAGTGTTTTCACTTTCAAATCAGGGGTTTTTCACTTTCTACAGTCATCTTTCTTGTTTTTGCCAAACTCTAGTTTAAATATACAAAATTATATAACTCCCTCAACAAGTAGTTGTAGTGATAACTTTCCTGATTCCATAATTTGGTGAATAGCCATGCGAAGAGTTTTTGTGTTATGGAAAATTAGAAGCAACAACGCCAAATGCGCATAAAGAGTTTGAAAGCCTATCTTCCTCTATGAAGAACACTCTTTTTGTGAGGTTTCTTAAAATTTACCATAGAGAGTTAAAAATAACAAAGTTTTCTGACCTAAACTAAAGATTTTTGCATTTCTCCATGAGCAACAACTAAAATTGAATTATACTTCCTTTTAAAAGAAAGGGGTGACAGACCAAAAACCACAGAAATTCAAAGTTGACTACACCTGAACAATTTTGTCTGAGTGAAACTAGTTGGATAATTTTTTCAGATCATTATTGACGTCCAATAGGATTTATCTATTCCTTTTCAATTAATTGAGACATAAAAGACTAGACTCTGGCTAGTTCTTTTATGGTTAAATGCATTAGTTTTTTTAATTTTTATTCACCAATTATTAGATTGCAAATATTTTCTTTCCATTGTATGTTTGAAAAATATTGGGTTAAACATTGGGGCAGTCACTCAACTTCCTGGGAACTATAATTTGGTTGCTTATTTTTGAGCTAAGCAAATTAATCTGTTGCTTTGTTAACTTCATTTTCAGTTCAAAATACTGGAATTCATTTTTGGCGCGTGCTCTCCATGCAAATGTAAATAATAAACTTGTGATATTTCTTATTATTTCGTCATTTAACATGTTTAAAAGGCTTTTTAACACTATAATTCTGTCCAAAATCTCTCTGATGATTTAAAGTGTCACGTGTTGAACCATAGTTTCTTCTAGAAATATAAAATAATGTAAAGAAATAAGAACTGTAAAAATTCAAAAACCATTAGTTTTGTACCATGTTTACGTAGAAAAATTGTGATTAAGCTGCTTTAATGTGACATGTTACTACTAAGCCAGCTTTCATTAATAGAAAGCAACAACAACAACAACAACAATAATAATAATAATAATAATAAAGCTCGCAATTTTCAAACTGTATTACGTGCTGAATGAAATTGTCAAGGGTATTTGGACCATAAATTATGGTATTGAAAAGAAATAAGCATGACCCAATTGAAAGTATTAAAGTTCAGAGCCTTAATTGAAATGATTTGAAGTTTGGTATCCTAAATGAATTTTTACCAAAAGGCTGGTGACCAATGGTGTCATTGAAATTATATTGATCGGAAAATGTCGAGCACAATCTTTTATAAATACGGATGAATCCTGTAAAATGTGAATGAAAATTTTTGGGTGACCAATGCTTTCTGGTTAAATTTTATTTATAAAATGAAAAATCCTATTCAAATTCGGATAGACAATAAGGCACTAACAAATCTTTAGAATTAACATATAGCGTACGTTTTGAAAGAAAATTGAAGGCTAGCTTAAAGTAAGTTGTGACAAATAGATAGGTTCCATCAATTAGTTTCGCATAATTTGGATGAACTTTCAAACTCTCAATTTTTTTTTTTTTTGAGTAATCTTAACTAAATCATCAGCAATATGGTCTCATGAGCTACTTATGGAACAGTTCCCTTAATACAGGTATGATGTACAAATAGACATACAGATATATATAGGAAATGCTAGGTATTTCAATAACTAACAAAATCCTAAAGTTGAAAGATTAAGCTGATCAAATAATTATGAAGTTATTAATGAAGCACCCAGAGTACAGATACATAATATTAAAAACAATGCTCGGAAATTAGAATCACTTGTTATGGAGGTATGCAAATAGATAAACTCGACCAAAATGTATCTACCAAAGTGATTTATATATTCGAAATTGGTAATCATCGTTGTCATCAGAGTCACCATTCATGGCTTCTTTTGGCATGACAAGGACCATGATTCAACTCTCTAGAAATTTGTACTGGACTTCTAGCCAATGCAAAGGCAGGCAAAGGACTTGCATTAATGCTTTGGGCAAGTCAGCAAGAGATATATGGGTACTTGCAGCGAGCATCCTGAAATTCTTAGGGCTGCAAAAATAGTCTACTTGAAGCAACACATTTGATTTAGGTATGTGGCTTCCCTAGTGGTAAAGTTCATTAGAAAATTGCTCTCTTCAAGTCTTCATATTCTAGCAGTCAGCTCCTGCAGTAGCAAACTTCATGCACTTTACGATCTCATTTTTATGTCATGTTAAAATACAACATTCCAGTAGATGTACATTTCCACCATTTGGGTTCTTCGATTTAGATGTTTCATGATCAATATTGTGCAAAGATCAACTGGAGTCAAATCAGTAATAGGATTCTAGGGTTCTAATGATGTGCACTGATGTGCTTATGTCTTCACACGTCCTTTTTTTGCATTTTTGTGTTTACATATCATTTCAAACTCTTGATCAGTGAAGAAGCTTCATTAATTTTTGTGTCCACTGATTTTCTTATGTCTTGACACATCCTTTTTCTGCATATTTGTGTTTACATATCATTTCAAACTCTTGATCCTTAAGTGAAGAAGCTTCATTAATTTTTGTTTGTTCTTTTGTAATATAGCATTTGTAAATTATTATCTGCCTCGATATTCCACACTAGCGTACTACAAATAGTTGTCTATTTATATTTAGTCTAAGTACAAAATTTAGCCACCCCACTTTTCGCAATCATCAACGACAAAATTAAGCCTCGATGTGTACAGCCTTTCCATTCCATTCAGTTAACCTGTACTAGCCAGACTTATTGAGAAAGAAGAACAAACATTTCTCATGGTAGTCCTCTTGAGATGAGTTTGGGCTTCCAACGTTTGTTTATCATGTATTAGTCATAGTCTCAATGGAGGAATAGAAAATGATGAATGAATGACAATGCCATTACGAGCTATTTTTTACAAGAAAAAAGGGGAAGCTGCACCATCGGTCCTAGAATTTTCTGCTAAATTTAAGTTTGACTCTCAAACTTCTAAGGGAGATACTGGACACTCCAAACGTTTGAAACTGTTTTAATTTAGTCCTTGGCGTAATTTATTGTTAGAGGAAAAATTATTGCATGAGCATGAAGTATTGTACATCTACGCGCCATGCGTATTTGGACTTTCGATTTAATCTCATGTTTCAATTCCTACTACCTTTGAGTTGTAGCATTTTTTTTACTTGGAAATTGAATGATGGGATTGAAAATATGAGTTGGATGAAAGGCTAGCGGATTTGTGGTGTAAAAATGTGCAAATGCGCCAGATGCAGGCAGCAACTTCTCTGAAGCCAGGACACAATCGAAGCACTTCCAAAATTTTCAATGTAAAAGTTTAATGGTCAATCTGAAACTCGGCCAGAAGTTCGGGGCTTGTAGTTCAATTTATCCAGTAAAAGAATATTGTCTTGCAATGTTCTTTTGCTCTGTCTATTTGTTGGCTGATATATCATTTTATGGAAAAGGTCAGGAGCACATATTGGCTGATAAAATTACTAATATACTTCCTAGCTAGCTTTTCTTTCATGGCCTAATGGGACACATCTCAGATTATGTGGGCATTGACTTTTCCCTACGATCAAGTAACCAAGTGCATGAATAAGAAACTTCATTGGTAAAAGAGGAATTCATTTTTTTTCAACTCTGAAACAATAGATTCTTTCCTTTTGATCATTGATTAGAGTGTCATGGCACGAGGTTGTGCTGAAAATTTGCAGGCCTGGTGCGTGTGTTGGTCACAAAAAATACATGTGGGCTGACACTTACTGGCATGAAATATTTATTTTCTTTAGCAACAAAATATTCTAATATCTTATAATGTATCTTTATCAAATCTTTTGAACTTTATTGAGTTGAGCCGTGCCATCAGCACAAGGGTAACACGATACAGCACGGTGGATATAGCCCATGCCGATGGGCACTTAAATTCTCGTCTTATATGCTCCTCTCAACTATTTTCTATTTTCCCTTTTTTATTGCTTTTTGCTACTTCATCTGTTGCCTTTGAAGGCGCGGCAATGTCTTTGATGCTTTGATAAAAGAGTGATTTTATTTATGAATCATTTTTGAATGGATCTTCTTACTCTAATCCCAGTTTCGTTGCTCTTGTAATTTCTGAACATAATTCTCATCATCCAACTTTATTCGAAAATATGCAGTATGCAGGTTCAGCTTGGGATGAGCTAAAGCATATTAGACAGGCTATTGGGTTCCTGGTAATTAATTCTTTTTTGTTTCCGATTTTTATTTGGAAATAAGTATTTCTTTTCTTTTGCCATCTATGAACAGTAATATTGCTGAGTGAATTTTGATATATCAACACTAACGCTTGAGAAATGGTTCTTTTTGAAGGGGTCTGTAAAACTTTATGTATTTTCATGAGTTGGTAGCCTAATAACATTCTTCGTCAAAAGTTGCACATGTCAGCTCACTGAGACTCGTTATGCTTCATATGTAGCCGTGTCAATACATGTTAAGAATTATTTGTACGATTTGGTGTTCCATAACAACTACCTTTCTTTCTTTCTGATTGATTCATTACTTTTTCAGGTCATCCATCAAAAGCCGAAGAAGACGTTAGATGAAATAAGCCATGACCTTTGCCCAGTGAGTGAAAGCCTTTTCATGTTTCCATTTGCATGCTTTGCATGCTAAATAGAACATTTTATCAACCAGCTCTATTGCTCCATTGGCAGGTACTTAGTATACAACAGCTATACCGAATCAGTACAATGTATTGGGATGATAAATATGGCACACATAGTGTATCACCTGAGGTCAGTTACAAATATTGGAGCCTTTCTATCAAATATGACGGATCCTTGCAATAAAACATTCCACTTTTGATTGTTTCAGTAGATTATTTCTGATGTTAATTCTTAATTAGGTTATATCAAATATGAGGGTGTTGATGACCGAAGACTCGAACAATCCTGTTAGCAACTCATTCTTGTTGGATGATGATTCAAGGTTATAGCTGTTAATCTACAAATACGTTGACATTGTAACTTAAGGAAAGTCCTTTGATATTTTTATTGGTCATTCTGGTTACTCATCTGACATATACATTGGACATGCAGCATACCTTTTTCGGTTGATGACATATCAAAATCAATGGAGCAGATTGACATATCTGACGTGGAACCACCTCCGCTAATTCGAGAAAACTCGGGTTTCGTGTTCCTGTTGCCTCGCTCTGAATAGAGATAGTGCATAGTAATATTGAACCCAAACAACTTGATATGATTTTATGAGACCATCAGCAACCCGGTATAATCTTTTGAGAGGTCATCAGCAGCCGTTCTGAGGTCTTGTCTGTCTACGATTGCCCCTTCATTTTGAGTGCTTTTCCTTATACTATGAACTAGAATCCTGATCGAGTTCACAGCAACAGAAAGATGTAATTTTAGTACTCCCACTTGTCGAAAATATTGTTTTATTTCAAAACCTGGCGGGGCTCTTAACACAAAATGAGCGTGAAGATTTTTGCTATGTAGAATGTACTTTTTGCAGCCAAAACATGTAATCTCTTTTCTATTGCATATTTGTTCTATTCCCTTCTGGGCATTTTGATGAATTGATTTTGGAGAGCATTTGCATGTCACCATCGATGGTTGAACTCCGTTTGGGGCATTTAATTGTTCTTGGTTTGAAACAACTAGGCCAAAAAAAGGGGCATCTTATAGGAGAACCGCGATGTGGGCCGCCGGTGGTTAGCTGATGCAGGATGGGGTATGAGTTCTTACGTTTTGTGGGCTTTAAAATAGGTTTATGATCATTTATTTTTTCTGAAAGCTTTTGAAATTTTAGAAAATTTGAAAATATTTATTAAATGTTTTTTGATTTTTGGGAAAAGTTCAAAAATAAAAATAAGAAAGTATGAAAATTATGAAAAAAAGAAAATTTAGAAAAATAGAAAAATAAAAGAAAAAATAGAAAAAATAATAACCATTCACTTTTCTACTTTAACTCGCTTTTGGATTATGACTCAATTTAAGGTGATGTATACGCAAAGGGGGAAAAAAAAAAAGAGACATTATTGTCAAAGAATTCTTCATTAAACATTTACAATTTCATACTCATCATCATGCAACGAAGCTCTATGCTTTATTTATACTATCTTTAGTCTTTATTACACATAACAAACTTCAAATTTGAACCTATTCTTGATAACTAACCAAAAAAAATGTTATTTAGAGGTTATCTAAATAACAAAAATTAAAAAATAAATATAGATAAAATCAAATAAGAGGATAGCTAAAAATTCTCATTTAATAACTAAAAGATGTGATCAACTAAATTAAATACAGATAAAACTAAATAATATGATAACTAAATACCCTTATTAACTAACTAAAAGATACAGTTAACTAATCCGACTTCAAAGACAGTGAACGCAATAGGTTTGCATCGATCAAACTGATTGGGTTAGGCCCATTCCGCATCAATAGCGCTTTGGGCGAATCTTTGTCACACGCCAATTCCACATCGAAAGCCCACGGTGCAACCCTCTTATCTCAATCAATGGATGAAGCAGTTGTCTCTGAAAAGTAAACCACAAGAAGGCGTGAGAACTAAACAATAGTTCTCAGTGGGTATGATCAACGACAACCATAGCCTTCCCACTAGGTCCATAGAGGGAAGAATATGTAAAGAACAACGAAATCTACTATATATTGAGTTACAAGACAGAATATGAGTAAATGAATCTCTACTACTTATCATGTCTCCACACATGTAATGAACGGGAGAGAAAGTGACTAACGCATGCATTAATGCTAATACTAATAAATAAATACGGTAATAGTACTCAATCGCAACAACCGACTCGCAGGTTTGGTCAAGCATGTGCCCACCTAGTGCATGGATACGCTTCTGCAGGTGTGTTCGACAACACCTAGACTACTTTCTCTGCTATCGTTGGCCAAAGCTTGGAGCAGCACGAAGAAGAGTGACCCTCTTAGTAAGTCTAACACAGCGTAACTCTATCAAGCTCAATGTAGTTCTGCAGGTTGTAGTCTAACTGATGATCAAATAGATTACAAATAACCAATACAATACTGTAGTGTACCATATTTAGGTATATTATACTGAACTTTGGCCAAGTTGGGGAAGGTACAATTGAGAAAACGATTATAAATATGTTTAGAAATGAGTTGTGAGGGTTTCAGAATGATTAGAAGAGAATTAGAGCTCTAACATGTGAAAACGAAAAATTTTGGAAAATAGTATTTTTGAGCTGTTGGACTCTTGGGGTCCAAACCTTCCTTTGAGGATCCAGACCTTGATCTTTTTCGTATGGGCCTAGAGTATCAAGGTTCAGACCTTGATGGAGGATCTGGAGCTTGAAGGAGGATCCGGACCTTGCTTTGCCAATCAGGTATGGGATCTGGACCCTATGCTGGCAGAATGTGCAGTTCAGGGGGTTTTCTCCAATTTTTGCTGAACCACTTAAATGGGGACCTCAGCCCCATCACCTCCCCACATGCCCACACAAGAGAAACACCTTTCTCTTCCTTTCTCATTCTCTTCTTCTTTCCATATACCGAATCCCCGTATCTTAATGCCAACTTTGGTCCAATTGATCAAAGTATGGTGTGAAGGCGATAGGCAAGGTTCTCATACTGCCTTGGAGGCATAGGGTGTTAGATGTATGCCCTAGAAGCCAACCAGGCCGACCCATGTATTCTTTCTAGAACATAAATTTATATTTAAATTTAAAATAATATGAATAAATTTGGGTTTTTATTTTCATTCATGTTGTGTATGTGTCCATGAATCGTCCAAGGAATTAATAAGATGATGACATATATTCTCAAAGAGTTGAGAATTTGAGACATGTGTCATTGGTGGTTAATTCCTAAATGCTCCCGACTGATGGATCATTATGGGGACGGTGATTGATCTAATGAGATTGATGCATAGGTCGCTTCCCTTTTTGGGTAGATGTGTGAGATATTGAAACTCGATGGATTTTGGCTAACTTTGGCTAAATAGACCAAAGTGGGCAATTGAACGGTTTGGACAAGTTCCATTCGGTATTCCAACAAGTTTGGAAGAGCAAAAATGAGTTCCAAAGGTGTTGGAATGGTTTTGACATCGATCGGCACGAAGTAGAGCCGAAACGAAGTGAAAACAGCATTCTGGAGCTCTTGTACCGGTACAAGAGTGATGGTTGTACCGGTACAACCATCGCAGCTCTTGGATTGGTGGCTGCCAGACCTTGTACCGGTACAAGGGGGTCTTGTACCGGTACAAGCCCTGCGCAACCGAGAAACCGAGCTCTCGGGTTGGAGGCTGCCAGACCTTGTACCGGTACAGGGGGTCTTGTACCGGTACAAGCCCTGCGCAACCGAGAAACCGAGCCTCGGGTTGGGTTGTCTGCCAGGCCTTGTACCGGTACAAGAACCCATGTACCGGTACAAGGGACCCGAAACTGCAGGTCAAGTTGGGAAAATAGAAAATAAAGGGGCTTTTTGGGATTTTGTTACATTAGAGGGTTATAATACCTCTCTCTCTCAGCCTCCCTCTCACTCTTAGCCTCTCTCTCTCCCTCTCACTTAGCTCTCTCTCTCTCTAACCGTAGAAGAAGGAGAAGAAGAAAAGAAGGAGAGAAAGAAGAAGAAGAGAAGAAGGAAAGGAAGGAGAAGATCAAGGAGAAGAAGAAGAAGCTTCTCTCCCTCCTCTTCCTCAAGCTAGAGCTTGCTTTGGAGCAAACCTTAGAGGTAAGCCTCAACCCTAATTTGTGATTTCTAGGGTTTGGGAGGTTTTTGTTACTTTTAATGGTTCAAATGGAACCTAATGAGTTTAGAGGACATGGATCTAGCTCACAATGAAGCTAAAAACCATGGTTTCCCATGGGTGCTAAGCCTAGGGTTGGATTTTGGGGTTTTTGGGATTATAGGGTTTTGATCTATTTTGATGGGTCGAAAACCTAATTGTTATGCTCCCGAACGCGTAGGCGAAGACGGTTCGTCGATCCGTCGAGCGAGCGCGGAGATATCGCCGATTTGGTCACTTAGGGTTCGTTTTGACCCAAGGTGTTGAAGCGGCGCACGTGGATTTCGACGCCGAGTTTCTTAGCTTTTTGGCACTACCACAAGGTGGGTGGTGACCTTCCCGAAGCCGCGGGGCTACATTCTATGTCCAAGATCTAATTGCATCCTATTCATGTTGCATATAGGGTTAGAAGATGATTATTGTTGTTTATATTTGCATGCTAGTAGCTATGTATCTTGTTGATTGATCCATGATCTAGTATGCATGAAAACTACATGATGAAAACCTAGACCCTATATGTAATGGTTAATGTTTATGAGATTAAAGAACTAGTATGATGTAACTAGTGTTGAAAATGAGTCTAAATGACGAGTGGCATCTAGTTTAGAAAACTATGACAAGTGGCATCTAGTTATAGAAAACTATGATGAAGGACATATGGTTATTGATAATTTTGATATGAGAACCTTAGTGTAGTTGAGACACTATGAGATTGGGTACAAGAACACCTTGATTCCAT